>NC_045732.1:36985636-37284091 GCF_009834535.1 Camelus ferus
CTTTGTATAAACTAGAGAAGATACATAGCACATGAAGAATAAGCTGCATTTCTGCCTATGGATGGATTTTCAGATAATTTATAAAGATTAATTTTAAAGTTTAATTCCTAGAATAAATCTTTTAGAAATTATATGAAAATTCATTTTATCAGCAGAAGTTTAAAAAAAACTTAAACCTCAGAATTATTTCCAAATGTAGAATGGAGGCCTTGAAAAAAATTATTTCAAACTTTGAAAAGATTCCATCTGGAAGTTGTAATTCTGGGAAACTATAGCTTTAGAAGCATAACTAGGACTAGAATAGGAAGTCAAGGAAAAGTGATGCAAGAGGAAAACCTAAAGATAAAATATTGCTTAATTACCTTGCAACATTTAAGCATTATCATCTGAGAATTAGATTTTAAAATTTGTCTAGAACACTTCTAGCTTTGTGTTACTGAAGATTAAGTGGTGACTTCAGAAACTGTTTATTTCTTTTTGACCAAAAAATATTACAATCATTCACTACCTAACTGCATTATCTCTTATACTACTTATCTAAGATGAGTCTAATGCTGAACAAATTTGGGAGCATCAATTTTGTAAGCATATTATCAAGTAGTAAGTATATTTTAATGTACAATCCTGAGAAGTCATATGTCATACCAAATACAAAATTCAGAAGCCAAAAGTGACATTACCATTAAAGTTCTAAGTTTCTTTTATTATCTATAATTTAAAATCTCAACACTCTTTAATTACTATAACAGTACGTAAAAATCAGAAAGAAATCACCAAGTTAGACATTGTGAATATCACACACAAAAGAGAATTATCGGGTGAAGGTATAGCTCAAATGGTAGAGCGCATGCTTAGCATGCAGGAGGTCCTGGGATCAATCCCTAGTACCTCCTCTAAAAATAAACAAACAAACAAACAAACAAACAAACAAACCTAATTACCTCCCTCCCCCACATAAAATAAATAAATTAAAAAAAATGAATGTGGACAAAAAAAAAGAATTATCAATTACAAGTAAAAAATAGCATTAACAAGGAGCTTCTCCAAATGAAGGTATTTCAGAAAAAAATGTCAATTTTAAATAAATATGGAAAACACATATATGAGGAAAACAATGTATTCTTGGAAATGAGCTAAAAATGTTATTTTTTGCCATTAAAGTGTTAAGATCATGAAAATGTCAATTATGTTAGCAAAAACAATTCAACAAGATTCATTTTTTTCTACTTAAAGTTTTTCCATAGGCCAGAAAAGTTTATTAACTACAGGAACAAAAGGTGGGGATCTTAATGGAAAAAAATGCAAAGGCAACTTACACGAAGTACCTAAAATAGTCAAACTCATAGAAGCAGAGACTAGAATGGTGGTTGCCAGGGACTGGGGTAGGGGGAGAGGGGAGCTGCTAATGAATGGGCATAGGATTTCAGCTATGCGAAGCTGAAAGTTCTGGAGACCTGCCATACAACATCGTGCCTATAGATAACAATACTGTATTATAATACTGTAACTTAAAAATTTGTGAAGAGAGTAGATCAGATGTTAAGTGTTATTACCACAATAAAAATAAATGAATGTCAAAAAGTTTTTCATGAGCCACCACAGAAAGTAGGGGACAGAGTGGCAGCATCCACACATACCTGTGAGAACAACTGTGTGCCCTCCACCACAAGCGACTTGGATCACCTTCTCAGGAATTCCAGGCACTAGCTGAGGCACTTTGCGATTGACCAGCAGTTCTGGGGGAAGGCCTAACTTCCCGCATTCAGCTTCTCCAAAGGTGTACAGTTCTCCCTCCGCTATTCAAGGAAAAGTACAGTGATCAGTGATGACATAGACATGAATGAAATACTCATCTTTTTGGTATATGTTCTTTCAATAAAACATTTAGAAAATCTCAATTTAATAAATTTGACCTTTCTGGAGATATTTTTACTGAATGGTAAGGAAATAAAGCTAGATTTTCCTTTCCCCTTGATTATTTTAATCCAAAATCTTCATGAACATTTCATGACCATCACTACTGATAAACAACTAGAGAATTATTTTACCTGTTTCACAATACGTAAAGATGATCTTACTTCTTCTTACTTTTAATAAAGCAAAATGAGTAGACATTAAACCCCCATGAGGACATGGATTTTGTCTTGCTCACTACGGTATTGCAAGAACCTAGCAGTGTGTCTAGTACATTAAACATTTAACGAATACTTGTTGAATAAATGAATAATTGCTTTTTATGAAACTTATTTTAGAAAACTCATTTACGGGTGAAGTAAATATGGTGAGTAAGCCTAAAGATAGCAGATTTTACTCAATTAGTTACTTAGATGGTACTTCTCCCAGAAAGACTCTCTTATTAAGGAACTTGTGACATTTAATTACTGCCTTGTCCATACTAATACTATTGACTTGTTTCTGTAATCACACTTAACCACACTGTGCTATGACTATGAGCTTCTTGAAAGCAGGAATTTTTTATTCATTTCTATGAACTGAACTGAGTTCTACAGAGCAGGAATTTTAAAACTTGTAAATACACGTTCTAACCTAAAGAATGACACAGAACATATCACCACTGGTGTGAGGAAAGAGGTAACACAGCACGTCTTGTTTATTATTTGCATGTCTCCAAGAGAACCACGGCTGACTGACTTTTGGTCAATCCCTGGGAATGTGGCCCTTGGGTGTGTTCTCTGTGTTGGTGATTGATGATTTTGTTATGTACACCTGGAGAAATAAATGACGCCAGCTTAGCAAGATGCTAAGAAATGGTAGCTTTGCACAAACGTCAACACTGATGATGTACACCTGGTTTCACCGCTGAGGGCCCTGAGTTGCAGTTGCCATGACTAGCTGCTGGCAGGATGTGCCGACAAGACCAGTCACCCACATAAAAGCTTCAGACTCCGAGAATAAAGTGAGTTTCCCTGGGCAGAGACATCACACATACATCCCTGTAATTCACTGCCAAAGAGAAAACATGCCCTGTGTGGCCTTGGAAGAGGAAGGACTAGGAAGCACATACTGGACCTCTCTGGAGGATACAGACCTTTATTCACTAAAAAAAGTTAACATGTCAGATAGAGTTTGAAATTATAAACACTCATTATTGAAATGAAGAAATATTGTGACCCAAAACAGACCAAAATTGTATTATTACATGGATTACCATGTGAATATTTCTATAGAACTGTAGAATGTTATGGCAGTTTACTATTTATTTAGTAATAAGTTAGAAATGGGAGATAACATGATAAATCCAAACTGCTCTGTCTTACTTGTTATAAAAGCTGAATGGTAATATCCACAGGAGATCCAGGAGATAGGCTTTCCAACGGTCACTTGATGAGGGACACATACATTAGTTATATTATTTAAACCAATTTGCCCTTCAGAATTGTCACCCCACATAAAAAGCTCTCCATCCTCTATAAAGAAAACACAAAGAGGAAAAAGGGTTTTCAGAGGTAGCAGGGATAGCAAGTTACTATATTTCCAACAGAGCATTTATTTTTTAATTTAGAAAAATTATGTGTCTTTAAAGAAAAGTACTACCTGACATTTACACCAGCTAGCTACTGTTATGAAATGTTTCCAAAATGATAAAGGATAGAGAATAACCTGATGTAAATCACTTTAGACATGTCCATATTTTTATCTCAATAGCAAAGACAAAATGTCCTTTTCTATAATAACCTTTCCTTATTCGAATGTCTCTAAACAGAAAATGGTTTCCTCCTTTTGAGCTGTCTACCAGCAACCTAACTGAATGTCTGCACGAGTCACACTGGACATATCCTGCGCAAGTCCCAGGTCAAAAGGGCCTGGAAGACCTTGCTCTGAGAACACTGTGGGAATGATGCTGTAAAGGAAGAAAAACATTAAATAAATGTATTTCACTAACTTTTTAACTTTACAATTTATACTTGAAAATAAATAATCTAACTTCAGAGAACAAGGAGATGCATTAGCATACATAGCATCTCAAAAACAGGTTAACTTAAACGTGCTTTCTGATAAGGGTTGCAATGTCAGAGAAAAAACTAAGGGAAATATTTTAGAAAGGAATTATCAAGACTTATTTACTTGCATCTTTTAATTAATTTAAAACATTTAAAGCTTTGAAGTGGTTTAATAATAAGGCAAATAAAAGGAACATAAAAAAATAAGAACCAAAAGGAGGAGGCCAAAATGCCAACTGCGCGGCTGGCAGAACGAAGGGACGGAGCTGCAGGCACAGCGCTGGCGCTCCTGACAGCCAGAGCAACAGCGTCCGTCACACAGCTCCCAGGACGGGAAAAGAGCGCGCACCAGCAGCTGCTTCAGTGAGACTCATTTATCTCGGCTCCAAAAGTTAAAGAAATTTCTCATACAGGATTTTGATAGGGAGGGCAGAGAGATGCAATGACATTACAAACTGTATTTTAATAACATATATCCAACAGATTTCTATGATGTTTCTGACAGCAACTTCATTAAAGCTGGTGTAACTTTCAGAACATACAATGAAGATAATATTTAAGAATATCTAGTGTATACATCTATCAAAATCCATCAAATTGTACATCTGAAATATGTGTAGTTTACTGTACAGAAATTATACCACAATAAAGTTGTCAAAAATTTTTTTTAATTTTGTTAATGCCTATTGGTAATGGTTAAAAATGGAATAAAGATTTTGTCTTGCAAAAAAAAAAGACATGGGTAAATGAGAGTTATTGCGGCATAAATTAAGTTGAAAGCTGGAAAAAAAATAAATATAGACACAAAAGGTCACATATTGTACGATTCCATTTATATGAACTATCCAGAGTAGATAAATTCATAGAAAAAGAAATTTGGTGGTGGCTGGGAGCTGGGGGGGTGGGGGAATGGGGAGAAACTGGTTACTGAGGAAGGGGTTTACTTTAGAGTGATGAAAATGTTTTGAAACTGGATAGAGGTAGTGGTTGCCTAATACTGTTAATGTACTAAATGCAACAGAATTGTTCACTTTGAAATTGTGAATTTTATGTTATGCAAATTTCACCTCTATGAAGTATTTTGGGGTTTAAAAATAATATCTAAAGGAGCAGATGGATAGCATAGCTTAGAACTTATTTAACAATTACCTTCTAAATGTATGTAAGCATGAAATTATAATATATGTCATGATTTTAAGTTCTATTTTTAATGTCTTCTGAAAACACAGGGTCAATGAGAGAAAATTAAACAGCACTGCTGTTTTCAATCTACTGACTTGGTATATCCTAGTCTCAAAAAAAAAAGAGATGTGTCCCAGTTTGAAATGGAAAAAAATCTTACCAGTCAGTACAGCTGAAGTATTAGATCCAGCAGAAAGTTGTTTAATCTTATGCTGGGATGTAAAAAAACTAACTAGATGAAAAGTGTTCCTCTCTTCAGTGTCACCAAGTCCTAGCTGTCCTTCATTATTTCCTCCAGCTGCATAAACTTTGCCTCCTTCTGCACATGGAAAAGAAAATATCAGTATACCATCGTCACCATCGTAGTGAGACAGGCCGGTGTACCCCACATAGTTCCTCTAGTACCAGAGGAGAAAGATGAAAGCTGGCATTATCCTGCAATTTGGTGAACTTCATTTTGGTGTCAAAAACACAGCCAAACAAACAAGGCTCTACATTTCTGTGAGATTTCATAAATCATTCTAGAGTTTAAGTAGCAATTGAAATGCATAATATGTGTGGAATGTATTTTCTTGCTTAGGCAGTACTATTAATTCAGAGCAAAAAAGATGAAAGTAATTTCCAAATTAATTTATAATCCAAATCAAACTATTTCAAAAGAGATGTGGTTCATTAATTTTAACTTCCGTACCCATTAAAGCTAAGATATAACAGGTAACATATAAGTAAAATGGGGCAAATACAAGAAGAATATAATTAGAAACACGAAAATTCTATGTTGTGTAATTATATTTTAATTTTTTAGCTAAATAGGAAGGCAGTATAGCATTGTGTTTAGGAGAGAGGACATCAAAGCCAGATTTCCTAGGTGCGAATTCTGGCTTGCCACTAATCAGCTGTATAACTTTGGGCAAGCTAACCTTAACCTCTCAGTGTTGTATTTTCCTCATCTGTAAAATGGGGTAATAATAGTGCCTACTTTACAGAAGTATTATGAAGATTAAATTAACATTTATAAAATTCTTAGAATGGCATTTGGCTCATTGTAAGCACTATATAAATGTTTGTTAATTATTTTCTTAATCACATAAGAAGTATATCATGCCTAGGTAATAAACACTGCCAGTAACCTCTAAAGCAATGAAACATAAACACGTACATAATAAAATTAAATATATCTGTCATAAAAATGCACATGAAATTAAAGCCTCACTAAATTATAGTGGAAACTGAGGGCAAAATCATCCTGAATCAGTTAAAAATTTTAAATTAGATGTTACTTTAGAAAAAATGAAACCTAGTTGAGGAAACAAGACTAGCTTTCAAATGGAAGACACTACAAGGCCACATGGAATTGGACCACACAACTGAACACATCTGGAGCAAAGCAGAGTTCATAGAATGCTGAAGCAGTTCAGAGAATGATATGAGGAAGAAGCTGAATAGCCACAAAAAGCTCCATGGGAGAAGTAAGCCTTACGCTGGATCTTAAAAGAATCTGAATAAGAGAAGGAGAAAAGACATTTCAGCAAAGGAAAATTATAAGTGAGGGCAGAGAGGCGAGGGGAACCGAGGCAGTGAGAAGAGCCTGAAGACGGAAGCAGCTGTGTGGCAGAAAAGGATGGTAGGAAAGACTGCCCCGTGGTCAAGGCCTGAATGTCTAACTGTTTCAGCAGGATTTGTTGAAGACTGCCTTTTCTTCACTGAATTGCCTTGGCACCTTTGTCATCTATCACTTGGGTGTAAACTTGTGGGTCTTTTTCTGAACTCTACTCTGTTCCATTAATCTTTGTCTTAATCTTTTCACTAATAGCACAGTGTCTTGATTAGCTTTACAGTAGGTCTTGAAATCTGGTAGTGCTAAGTCCTTCAATTTTGATCTTTTCAAATTGTTTTCACTATTCTAGGTCCCGTGCTTTTCCATTCAAACTTTAGAATCACCTTGTCAATTTTCTCTCTCTCTCACACTCACACACACACACACACACTCACACACAGACACACAGACAAAGCCTGTTTGGATTTTGATTGGATTGTGCTAACTCACATCAATAGCCTTTTGAGGAGGGCTTCCACTCACCCTCAGAAAAGAAGAGGGAAGAGCAAGATCAGGAGCAAGCTGCCCCTGAGGTGTGCACACAGGTAAGGAGATGCCGTCCCTAGACATAAGCCAAGGAAAGAAGCTTTTTCTTCAGCCACTCAACATTTATCTGCATATAGGCAAACAAGTGTGCTAACCATTTACATTTTTAAAAATCCTAATCTTATTGTTGCCAATGTACCATTTTTGTTAATTTTACAAAGCCATAAATGTTACTGGAGTGAGACCTCAGTCCTCAAACTGGGCAGGAAGTCATACAGATTGAATACTATACCCGTTGAAACTAGGGTGTGGTTCCTTCCACAGGCAGCAAATTTCACTTTTTCAGGTTTTAAAGCTAAAAAATATAAAAACACGACAATTAAGACATTTTATGATTATGAAAATGATAAATAATCCAGGTCAAATGATAACCAAGTGGTGCAACAGACTTAAACCCAGGCCTGTCTGACTCCAAAGGTGATGTTCATAACTAATGAATCAAGTTTTCAGAACTAGTTGTTCATCATAATAACCAGTGGAGCTTTGAGAAAAATACAGATAGCTCAGCCCCACCCCTAGAGAATCTGAGTCAGCTGCTCTGAGGTAAGGCCTAGGCATCTACATATTTTTTTAAAAGCCACAAGCAATTAATGTGCTGCAATCCACTGCATTGCTATGGTGCCTCTTCACCGACCTGAGACCTGATCTGTTTCCTAATCTGCCATCACCATCATCAAGATAACTTTCTACTTCACGCAACAAAACACCAAGTCCGATACTCATAGGCATACGCCTATGTTAAAGTTCTTCATTCATTCATTTACATATTAAAAACATTTACAGAACATCTCCTAAATGCTTAGCATAGGGGCTGCAAAGATCACTAAGACAGAATCCCTGGCCTCAAGGATCTCTTAGTAGAGACAATCCTGCTAGCTTATCTATCAGATATTTGAGAGTAAGGATTATAGGCACCGTAAATAAACCCAACGGTTTAGTAGATGGTTCAATAAATACTTTTGACCAAGCAGAACACTTTAAAAGTTCCACAACAATATCTATAAATAGCATGGATATGATAGTTATACTGAAACTTTGAGCTGAAATTTAAAATTTGGCTAGGAAGATAAAGAATCCAGCTCCTATCACATCCCAAGGTATCTCCATCGCCATTCACGTATTGCTGTTTGTAGGTTACAACCAAGCAGAAGCTTTGCACATAACAGGGAGAAAGTTTTGTAAAGGTATTGTATGTCCCATATTTTCTGGGACAGTCCTAATATGAAATATTTTGTCCTGTTGTTCTTGTAAGAATACTAGTAATAATCAATCCCTAGTTGTGATATTTTGTTCGCCACTTATGCTCACTCTATACAGCAGGATAAAGTGTGTTTTATAAAAGTGGCAACTGTATACAACCATGATGTCCACAACTCTAACAAATGAGACAGAGCTAAAAATCCTAACATGTCATATTGTTTGTTTTCTATATATGCAATAACAGTGATATTTAAGTAGGTTTACAAACATGCAAAAAAAAAAAAAGGATGTTCATGTGTAATACTGTAGAATCATTACTTCTTTTGTGGTCTCTGGGTTTAAGATCAATGTGATTTTTAGAAACTAACATATAAAAGTAATTCTAAATACCATATGAAAAAGTTAAATGCTAGTAATATTCAAGTAAATCTCAGAAAATAAAGAACTAAAGGGTTTATCATTCATAATATGATATTAAAGAACTACACAATATAAAAGTACTTTATATAGTTTAGTAATTAAAGTGTTAAGGAAGAAAAGACCCCAACCTTTGACACATGTTGGCTTGCTAACAGTTGATTTTGAACCTAATCCCAACTGGCCCCAGTTGTTGCAGCCAAACATGAAAAGTTTATTATTTCCTGGAGGGAAGGAAAAAGAAATAATAAATTGAAGCATTTTCAAGATAAAGTAATATGAGATGAAGTCATCACAATGCAGTAAAAAAGCTGTACTTAAACACTGTCATTGCTTTTACATGTTGAAACAGATCACCTTGTCCATCTACCTATAGCCAGATTCTGTTAGGTGTAGAGTTTCTAAGATTATACAGTAATATTTTTTATTTTATATATATATAAAAAATATATATATATAAAATAAATATATATATAAATAAATAAATAGATTTATTCCAAGAAAGTAGTATGTATAGAAAATCACACTTAAATATACTAAGGGAAACTAAAATTTAGAAGATGCCCTTGATAAGTCAATTTGTCAAGAATTCTTTGGAAAAGAAAAAAAAGCCACTTTCTGTGTATTTTCAACATGTTTCAAACACAACACATCTACAATACTTAGGATTCTTTAAGTATTACTATCTTCATTTAGGATTTTAATACTAACCTGTAATAATAGCAGTATGTTCATCTCCACATGAAAGATATATAGGTATGTCATTTTTAAACCAGAATTTGCTGGGAGTATTTTCAGCAAATTTAGTTTTTCCAAATGTAAACACAGCACCCGAATCTGCAAATACATGAGAGTTTCGATTTCACAACTTTTATTATGTTGCCTGTGAACTAAAATATTTTTCCAGTAATTTATCTATACAGATTCCTTGTCTCCTAACAGCTTTGCTTTTGCTCTTGACCATCTACAACCTCCTTTTTCCATCTTAATTCAGTTTTACTCCTCAGACTTCATTTTAGTTTTATTTATAAAATCTAATAAATTAAATATATATTATTCATTTACAGGTGTAAAGTAAGAAACTGTCACAAAGGAGGCAGTCCTGCTGTCATGAGGTGGACCATCTGCTCCCTGCAATGAGCTGATACACTCAATGCCCTCCTCATGCTGGTGAACACCTGGTGGTCTAGCCCCTGACTGAGGGTTTTTCTCCACACACAGAAACAGGTCAGTATTGAGTTTCATCCTTAACACCATGAGAAGGCAGGATGTTGAGATTTACCATTCCTAAATGAAGTAATTATATACTCCCTGATGTGAGGACACAGTTTTAATCCAGTACCATTTTGGAGAGAGACTAAAAACTCCTACCAGATCCCAATAACTAAACACACACCCACACACACACCCAATAACTAAATACACACACACACACACACACACACACACACACACACCCCAAATGATATTGTCATTTTGTTTAGTTTCTTGTATCTCTAAGTTGTGAACTCAAGACAGGAATTTAATCGTGTCTGAATCAAGAGCATGGCAGAAACGCAATACATATTTCAGTGAATACATGATTTTGCTTTAATCCAGTGTTTTTTCAAACTGTTGGTCGTGATCCATTAGTGGGTCAGACAATCAACTTAGTGGGTCACGATTACCATTTTTAAAGGAATGTATTATAGAAAAGAGCTGAGCGCATCCCAAGTGGCTAGACTTAGTACTGCTTCATAAAACGTGTCTCCGTTACACAGTATATACATGATACCGACTCACAACGTCAAACGTTACTTCTGGAGTTCAGGGGAAAAGTCTTAAAAAAACACTCGCTAACGGCTCCCTCCTTCCTCCCAGTCGTCTTCCCCATCCTTTTTTTACCCCACGTCCCCTGGTCACCCACTCTTTACTGCGTTCAGTACACAACCAGGTCCGGAGCACCTCGACGAAAGTAATTTGGGAAGTTCATAGGGAGGTAAAAGGTAGCCCTGCCTTCGAGAAACTCATCGAAAACCTCCTTTAAAAGAATGAGGAGAAGAAAGACCAGCACCCCCTTCCCCATTGTCCCCCCTCCGTCCTTCCCCTTCTTTCTTTTCCTCTCAGTCACCCTCGGGGGCACGGCCAGAGCTCTGACCAAAGTCGGGCCGCGGCGGCCCGGGCCTGTCCCTCGACGGGGCCGGCCCGGAGGCGGGGCCTGGCCGCCCGCCCGCCGCGGACCCTCCCTCCCGGCCCGCCGCCACCGCCGCAGACGCGACTCACCGGGCACCATCTCCTCGGGTTCCCTCATGCCGATGGCGCTACGAGAAGCCTGCGCCTGGGCCAGGAAGCTAGTGGGGGGGACTCGGTGGGGCCTAAAGCTGCGCCTCAGCCCAGACGAGGGCCCCGGAAGCCCCCTGGGTCCCCATAGCGACACTCTAGGCATCGGCGACTCCCGCGTTCCCGGAAGTCAACAAACAGCCGCTAAGGGCAACGGAGGCGGGGCGTTAGGGCGCGAGGCGGAGCGAGGGCCGGAGGGAAGGGGAGCGGAGGGCGGGCGACCGGCACGGCGCAGGCGCAGGCGCAGCGGACGGAGAAGTAGAGGCCGCGCGCCCTCTGGTGGCCCGGAGAGGAGCGGCGGCCACGCCGCGCAGTACTGTGCCGGCGCGCGCAGGCTTGTTTGTGCAGACCCAAGCCACCCAGGGCCCGGGTCTGGATAGTGACAGACGTCACAAATATCACGTCCCCTGCCAGTCAAGTCATGTGACACAGGCAAACGTCAACACACAACTGTAATGATACTAGTAATGGTGACCATCTATAACTCTAAATGAGATAGGCACTCTGCTAAATATCCTAAACCACATTTGTAGCCCCAACATCTAACCCAAGACCTGGCATATACTAGATGCTCGTTAAATACGAATTGATCAAATGAGTCCAACTACAGCCCTGTAAGGTGGTTAATGTTACTACCATTTACGGATGAAAAGACTGTACAGTGGGAGAGCTGAGGTCCAGTTTAACCAGTCCCACCTGTAATCTGAACGCACCCCCTCCCCGCCGCCGCCAACGCCGCTTCTTCCACAGAAGGCTGAGGTGTGCAGTCCGCTACTGACAGGAACATGCACAAAGAGATTTACCAACAGTAGAACATCATTATTCTAGAATTAGCTCAGAGATGTTTTATTTTTCTGCAGTTTCTTAGTCTCCCGTGCATCAACACTTGGCCATCATAAACAAAGAGGCAAAATGCCATCTTCCCGGATCAGTAAATGTATGTACATGTGGTAGTTGCCGGCATGGGCTCTAGAATCAAAGCTGGACGCAAGGATCCCTGAATTCCTGTGTGTACCGCAGCGTGTATTGACTTAGGGAGTTTGCATTAAAATTGGGAGGGGGAGATTAAATGATCGAATATACAAATAATTGTTTACTTACAAAGCAAAGTAGGGGTTACTAAGAAAGTGATTAACAGGGAGCATTAACCCGGCGTGAGAAGTTAGGAAAAGTTTATCTGAAGAGAGGACATTAAATCTAAGAACTGAAGAAGGAGCAGCTGGGAAGGGTGACAGAGCTCTGAGCTGAGAGTAAATCACGTTCAGATGTTGCAGAAGAGGGAAATGTCACGTCTTGGGACCTGCACGGGTCCTTAGGACAAGCCACCAAGTTGAGGATTCTTGGCTTCGCACAGGAAAGAATTCAAGAACGAGCTAAAGAAAAGCGAGAGTGAGTTTATTTAGAGAGATACACACTTTATAGGCAGAATGTAGACCTTCTCAGAAAGTGAGGGTGGTCCCAGGGCACAACGAGGTCGAAGGTTTTTATGGGTTAAGTAATTTCATAGGCTAACGAGTGGGAGAAATATTCTTGCTATTTCGGGGAAGGGTGGGGATTACCCGGGAATTGGGCCACTGCCCACTTTTTGGCCTTTTATGGTCCACCTCAGAATTGTCATGGCATAAGGGGGAGTGATTTTTAGTATTACAGTGAAGCTATAATGAGCTAAAGGTCAATGACCAGGCTATTCTCAAAGTCACCTTGGTTTCAGCTGGTTTCAGCCAGTTCCAGCCAGTCTTTATCAAATCCCAACAGCTTCATTTGTCTAGCATTTGTGTCCTGCCCCTTTCCCTCCTGTCTCACAAAGGGTCCTAAGGAGCTTGGCTCTTTCCAGGAGCTCAAACAGGTGACACTGGCCATGGCAAAGTGTCAGGATCTTCAGACTATTAAATCTCAGATTTTATCCTGAGGTCAACGGGAAGCCGCTGAGGGTTTTTAAGCAATGGATTGATTGGATCAGTTATATGTATCGTGGCAATCATTCTGCTTGGCTGCTTTGTGGAAAATAATTTGGAGCAGGGAGGAGAGTTCAGAGGCTATTTCAGAAATTCAGACAAGCAATCGCATTGGCTTGAAATACACTGCATTGGCACCTGAGAGGAGCAGACAGATTCGAGAATATTTTAGGGAGAATCAACAGGAAATGGTGTCTGACTATTGACTCCTAGGCAGGGCAGGACTACCAAATAGCTCTTAGAGCAAAAGAAGGGGCCCTAAATTATTTTGGAAAGGATTTGATTTTTTTTTTAAAGCATCATAATAGTCACAGTGGGAAAATCAGAATTTCAGCGACTCACTTTTGTTATGATATGGTTTAGTTTAGTTATGATATTTCTGAAATCTAGTAAAGCACATTTTCCTGCTGAGCATTCCCAAAGGTACTGATGCAACCCCATTCCCAGGTTCCAACATAAGCAAATAGGGGGATGGTGGCACCATGTACCATGGGGAATGCAGAGGAAGGAGCAGGAGGGGTTGAAGTTCAGTAAGTAGCGGGGGGAGAACTTGACAGTCCAGCCTTGTGCACACTAAGACATCAAAGTGGAGGCGAGGAACTGAGCCGGCAACTGGTGAGCAGAAGCTCCAGACGGAGGTACCCATTTGGGGGATGCCTGGGTCTATGTAGTGATAACAGCCTTGGCAAAGACTGCTCGGTGGAAGACTGGGAGTGACTATAGAATGAGAAGAAAACAGAGGCTGGGATGAGTTTGTGACGAGGGCTAAAATTTAATCGTCCAGTAATAGATGATGAAGCTGGAAAGGAGACAGAGTGACCAGAGATGAAGAGCCCACAGAATGGGGTTTCAAAGGAAGGGTGTGGGCAATCTTGTCAAGCGGATGCTGAGAAATGACATTAGGTGCAAACTGTCCACTGAAGTAAGCCATGAGGAGATTCATGGTGTTGAAAATAGCCGTTAGGTAGAGTGATGGAAGAAGAACCAATATTGGAGTAGTTGGAGAGTGGAGGACGCTGAGTGAAAGAAGTGAGGCTGAACGCTTTGGAGGAAGGAGACAGAGATGGGCTAGGAGAGGAGGGAGAAGGGAGATAGTGGTTGGAGGAGGAAGGGAGGTGGATGGAGGGCTCTTGTTAAGCGTGGAGAGACTTGGGAATTCTGAGAGGCAGACTGAATAGAAGGGGAGAAACACGGATTCAGGAGAGTGAAGGAATAATCACTGATGTAAGGGAGGAAGAGATGGCACCCAGATCTCATGTGGAGGGACTGGCCTTAGCGAGAAGAGACACTACTTCCAGCATAACAAGAAGAAAGGAAGAAAGCCTCCTTTCACAATAAACTACTGCTATATATGATACATTCACATCTAGATAGCGAAGATACCGTTGACACCTATGATGTAGATACATATCATGTACGTCATACTATATAGGACAATACTGTTGTCTGTGTCAGAAGGCTATTGTGGGATACGTGTAGAACTCACAGCCTGGCACCTGGAACAGAGTCACATGCAGCAGTGTTAAGGCAGTGTCCACTATGCTGACTGTATCCGTCAGTATAATCCAGGCTACGCTGCGATGCAAACAACACCTAAGTCTCAGTGGCTTAACACAAACAAGAAAGTTTCTTTCTCACTCATGGGGTATGTCCAGTGTGGGTCAGCGGGGGATCCACTCCACCTGGCCACTCAGGGACCCCGGCTACTAATTCAACTACCTTGTACTAATTCAGCTATCTTGTAGCTGCACCCTAGGTGACCTCTGGCCTCTTTGGTTGCTGTAGCAGATCAAGAGGGAGAGGAAGCAAGGAAGTAAATGTTTCAGGCCAGAGGGGATGCTTTTCTCCTTCTTACAACCCGCCGGTCAGCTCCAGTGTTCTGTGCCCCTGTGCACCGCAGTTGGGGGGGGGGAATGGGGGAGCACGCTTGGCGTTCTGTGAGTAAGAAATTCCTTGGCCACATCCCTGTAGCCAGATGGTTTTAACCTGTGGCGTCACCTCCCTCGTGTTGGAGAAGGCAGTGGTTTCTAAAGTAAAATTTTATGACTTTCTGCTACAGTCACGTGCTCTTTCAGTGCCCTACTTCATACGTGGCCAACACTCCTATGCTCCTCAGAAAGTCATGTTGATATACAGAAGTCATCACACGTCTGGCAACATGTACAACTCTTTGCAATTTCCTCTGTTAATTCTTGTCGCTACTCATTTTTGGAGCATTTTGTGTCAAGTAAAGATAGCGGCATCTAGGAACAAGGAAGACATTTGATGGATTATGCATCCTAGCTGAACTAATTCCTTTCTTGACAGCATTCAACAAAACTTCCAAGGCTTGCATTTTGAATTATATTGCAATGTGACTGCCATGGCTGTTTATCTCTCTCTTTGGAATCAGGTAAACAGGTGTGTCTCCACTTTGAAAACCTCACTATGAAATCCCATAAACGTCCACATTTACAAATCAGATTCTAATAGCTTCTTTGATTTCTGAAATTTTGTAGTGCAGCTCCAGGATATATAAATTGAGGACGGACAGGTCCAAGGCCAGGGCATTCTATTTGTAAAGAAGCAGCAGAAGGCAGGTGGGGATTACTGGGAAGAAAATTTGCACTTTTCTCAATCATTTAATGTAGTATTTAAAAATCTTTCACGCATATACAAATCATCTAGTGGTCTTGTTAAAATTCAGATTCTAATTTAGCAGATCTAGAGTGGGCCCCAGATATCTGCATTTTTTTTAACATTTGAGAAAAAATTTTTTCAAAATTTTTTATTTAAGTGTAGTTGATTTACAATGTTAGTTCCAGGTGCACAGTAAAGTAACCCAGCCACACATATACATATGTATACACATACTTTCCTTCCAGTTTCCTTTCCACTATATGCTACCACAAGAAACTGGATACAGTTTCTTCTGCTATACAACAGGTCCCTACTGTTTATCCATTCCAGATATATAGCAATGTGTGTCTGTGAATCCCCAACCCCCAAGCCATCCCTCCCTACCCTTTCTCCTTTGGCAACCATAGGCTGCCTTCTATGTCCGTGAGTCTTTTTTTGGTTTGTAAATAGAATTTGTATAATTTTTTAGGTTCCACAGATAGTGATATCATATGATATTTGGCTTTCTCTATGTGACTTACTTCACTTAGAATGACAATCTCCAGGTCCATCCCTGTTGCTGCAAATGGCATTATTTTATTCTTTTTTATGGCTGAGTAGTAGTATTCTATTCATATATACACACACACACACACACACACATATATATGTATGACATATATATACACCACAGCTTCTTTATACAGTCACCTGTTGATGGACATTTAGGCTGTTTCCATGTCTTGGCGATTGTAAATAGTGCTGCTATGAGCATTGGGGTGCATGTGTCCTTTCAAATTATAGTTTTCTCCAGATACATGCCCAGGAGTGGGATGGCTGGATCATATGGTAAGTCTATTTTCAGCTTTCTTAATGAACCCCACACTGTCCTCCATAGTGGTGGCACCAATTTACATTCCCACCAAAAATCTGCATTTTTAAACAAGTTCCCAGATGATACTAGTGGAAATGCTCCATCATTCACACTCTGTGTAGCAAGGGATTAACTCGTGGGAAAGTATAAGTAGTTTCTAGAAACAGTAAAGGAAATGGCTAGTAAATGTAATTATGGACAATTTAATGAATTAAGGATCTAGTACTCAGAATATGTACAGAATACCAACAAGTCAAGAAGAAAAAGGCAAAAGATAAGAAATTTAAAAAATGAGCAAAGGGTATTGCATTAACAGAGATAAAAATTCAAATGCCCAATAAACCTGTAAAAAGATTTTCAACCTTACTGGAAATGAGAGTGAAAAATAAGTAATAATGAGATAACATTTTAAATTCACATTATTAGCAAAAGTGCTAACATTAATAACTGTTTAGGAATACAGGAAACTTGCTATTGAGGGTTTAAATTAGTACAATCATATCAGAAAATAAATTGCCAAAACTAAAGTTGAAAAGATAACCTGTCCCAAAGAGGCATACATGATGTTCATTTCAGCATTGTTTATTCTAGAAAAAAGTGAAAATAATTGAAATGTCCATCAGTAAAGGAATGGATAGACTGTTTATTCACACAGAGGAATATCATATAGCAGTTATGATAAATAAACCAGTTTTACATGTATGGACATGAAGAATTCTCAACAACTTAATCTTGAGAAAAATAAAATTATGTGCAATATGATGCTATTTTGTGTTTAAAAACATACAGTATGATCATTCATGGGAATGATAAACATCATATTAGGTAGAGTCATTTCCTCTGGAACAGGAAGGAAGGGTGAAGGATGAATGGTGAACATCGTAAGTATCAGTAATGGTTTGCTTTTGTCAAAAGAAGAGAGATCTAAAACATATGGCAAAATGTTAACATATAAATCAGAGTGGTGGTATGTGAGTGACATATTATTTTCTGTGCTTTAATGCACAATTGAAATGCTTTGAATCAGAAACAACACAATTTTTCCCTTTAAGTCAAATTGACTGGGGCATAATTTACGTAAAGTAGATGCACCATTTAACAACCACCCTAAACCAGATACGTATTTCCCTCCCCCACTTCCACCTTCTAGGAAAAAACCGCCATTCTGACTTTTCATCAGTCATAGATCAGTATTGTCTTTTGTACAGTTTCTTTTGTCTGGTTTCTCTCACTCAGCATCATGTTTTTGAGATTATTTCATATTGTGTATATTGATAACTTGTTCATTTTTAAGGATATAACTTTATTTATCCATTTTCTTATTGATGGACATTTGGGTTTCCAGTTTGGGGCTCTAATAAACAAAGCTGCTGTGGGGTTTTTTTGTGGACAAAGCTCAAACTTCTTTTGGGTAAACATCTAGTGTCCTTTGTTAGTTTATGTACTTGAATATTTTCTCTTGGCCTATGGCTTGCCTTTTTCAAATTTTAAGGAGAAGAAAACGAAAATATAAGTAAAAAGAACACAAACCCTCCAATGGACAAAAGCAGGGAGCTTGTACCAAAAACTCCAAATTTTAAACATTTGAAAAGATGCTCAATGTCACTAATTATCACTAATTATCAGAGAATTGCAAATCAAAACTACAATGAGGTATCACCTCACACCAGTCAGAATGGCCGTCATTCAAAAGTCCACCAATGACAAATGCTGGAGAGGCTGTGGAGAAACGGGAACCCTCCTACACTGCTGGTGGGAATGCAGTTTGGTGCAGCCACTGTGGAAAACAGTATGGAGATTCCTCTAAAGACTAGGAATACACTTACCATATGACCCAGGAATCCCGCTCCTGGGCTTATATCCAGAAGGAACCCTACTTCAAAATGACACCTGCACCCCAATGTTCATAGCAGCTCTATTTACAATAGCCAAGACATGGAAACAGCCTAAATGTCCATTAACAGATGACTGGATGAAGAAGAAGTGGTATATTTATACAATGGAATACTACTCAGCCATAAAAACCAACAATATAACGCCATTTGCAGCAACATGGATGTTCCTGGAGAATGTCATTCTAAGTGAAGTAAGCCAGAAAGAGAAAGAAAAATACCATATGAGATTGCTCATATGTGGAATCTAAAAAAAAAAAGAACATAAATACAAAACAGAAACAGACTCAGAGACATAGAATATAAACTTGTGGTTGCCAGGGGGGAGGGGGTGGGAAGAGACAGACTGGGAGTTTGAAATATGTAGATACTGACAGGCATATGCAGAATAGATAAAGATTATACTGTATAGCACAGGGTAATATATACAAGATCTTGTGGTAGCTCACAGAGAAAAAGAATGCAACAATGAATATATGTATGTTGATGTATAACTGAAAAATTGTGCTCTACACTGGAAATTGATATAACATTGTAAACTGACTATAACTCAATAAAAAAGATAATTAACTCTACTATTAAAAGTGCAAATAAAACAATACAATTTATTTACTGATTTTTCCTATTAGACTGGCAAGGTTTAAGAAGATTGTCAGGATCTAGTTAGCAGGAGAAATAAGCACTTTTATTATTATTATTATTATTATTATTATTATTATTATTATTATTCACAGTATGTGGGAATTCAAAAAGATATGACCTTTTCAAAAGGCAATTTGGCAATATAAATTATATATACATATTTTTAAAAGGCATATAATTCTTACTCATCATAACCACTTCTGTAGATAAGTACTTCTAGAATTTTTTCTACAGAAATATACAAATTTGTGCCAAAAATATGTACAAGGATGTTTATTGTGGCATTGTTTGAGTAAGAAAAAAATTAAAGACACCTAAGTGACTTCAATAAGCCAATGAATATGTTAATTATCAGGCTTCCGTACAATGGAATACTATGCAACCATGAAAATCAGTGTAATAGCTTTCTGTGTACTTATATGGGAAGATATCTAAAGATCAAATTTTAAGTGATTGAAAACAAGCTGCAAAATAATATGCAGAGTATTATCCCATTATATGAAAGTAAATTAATATATATGAATACATGAGTAGGTTTGATATACACATAGGTAAAAATCTGGAGCAATGTTTACTGTGCTATTTTGTAGTAGTTACCTGTAGGGTGTGGAATTAGAGGGGCCTTCTAATGTCTAAGTCACACATATCTGTATGGTTTTAACTTTTTTATAATGAACACAATTTGCTTTTTCAATCAAAACAAAAAGGTTTAAAATGAAAAATAATAAACCAAAAAACTAATAGAAGCCAACAAACATACTAGCCAACATTTAATGAGTATTTATGATGTGGTAGAGACATTTCTAAGTACTTTACATACAGTAACTTATTGAATCCTCACAAAACTCTCTGGGGTATATTTTATTGAGCCTCTCCATTTTACAGATGAAGACATTGAGGTCCAGAGAGGTTAAGTAACTTGCTTATGGTCAAAGAGTTAGTAAGCGGTGGAGCCAAGATTTGAACCCATACCTGTCTGTCTACAAGACCCTAACTCTTGAGACTATGCCATCTGCCAATTGAGGAAAAATTAAAATACGTTAGGAAGGGAAAATGTATGTTTGAAGATCCTAGTTCATAATAATCCTGAACAGATTGGCTGCCCATTGATTTCTGTACAAGTTTTGAGCATCAAGTAGTAATGATTTTGTTTCTTTATTGGTTTTATTGGATACCAGATACCTGATTGAGGCCTTCTACCTACATCATCCCTTCTGGCTACAAAATATATCTGCAAACTCATGTCTCATAGTCTCCTTTATTACCTCTGTGCTCCAAAACATCATTACCTCTCACCTGGAGTACCTCCATCACTTCTTAACTGGTGTCCCTGCATCCATCCTAACAGTTTTCACAACCCAGGAGAATCCAATCCTTTTAAAAAATAACCCTTTTAAGGGCATGACATGCTTTCCTCTTTTCAAGACCCTCCAATGGCTTTCTTACTCATTCAAATAAAAGCCAAAGAAAGTCCTAACAATAGCGTACAACATCCTGCTCTCTTATCTCACTGAGCTCATTTCCTATCCCAAATCTACAAGCAAGGAATCATTAAATCACTTTACAGGTGTTAATGACCTGTAAGTGATTCTATTAGCAAATACTGAACCAGGAATCAAACTTAGTTTTATCTGACACTGATGATTGGATTCCCTGCATTACACTATGCTCTAATAAAATGGTTATTTTCACAGGAATATGAGCATTATTTTTGCTAGACATAGCTTAGACATCCAAATAAGATTTCTCCTTCTTTGGGAGGTCACTTAGCCTAGTATTGCTGAAATTTCTGAGAACATGCTTTGACTCTTTTGGAAGAGACTCCAGAGCTATGTTATGTTCTTGTAAAAAGCCATGGAAGTGAAAATCCTAAATCTGTGTACTTGTATTAGATTTTACAAAACAGATTTATATTGAAGAATAATTTGGAACTTAAATTGATGAAGAATAGAAAATATTTTCAAGAAAAAATATGCTTTGGGTGACAAATAAAGAGTGACTAAAAAGAAATGGATCTGATCTGGTGGCTCACTAACTCAGGAAATAATTCTGAAAGAAGAGTTGTGAGGGATATATGTCCATAGTGGAATGACTAGGTAATTTTCTAGATGACTACTTTTAAGTCTCATGTAATGTGATGATAATGGCTTAGTTTACTGGGCTCTCATTTGTGCCAGACATTGGTCTAAGCATTCTATGCATTCATTATTTAAATTTGCCTGTTAACAGAAGTGAAACCTGAGGTACAGAGAAGTTAAGTGAACCAAAGTTAGCTAAAAAGTGTCAGGGCTGAGATTTGAACACATGCCGTCCAGTTCCAGACTCTATGCTCCAAACAACTACACTAGACCACCTTTTGAAGGAGCACAGAGCAGTGGTCTTCAAACTTTGAGATGGCACGTCTTCATTCATGACGAACCAGAAGACAGAAGACATAAGAGCTCATTCATGTAGCCCATGCAAATCAGCTTTCCTGGGTAGATAGCCCTTCAAGCTCTCAGCTGGTGCACAGAATCAGTGAGAAGAGGGAGGAATGAGGCTCAGAAAAAAATAAAGGCCGAGATCGAGAAAAGCTACCCTGCAGAAGCGATACGATGTGCAACTCTACTAATATATTACGCATATTGTAAAACATACACAAAAAGATTTTAATCGATGAGCTAAAAAACATAGCTAAAAGTTCTAATATTTGGTTTGCTTTACCAAGATGGATTGTTTTGAGCATCCCCTGGGTGGAGGGGGAGGGTTGTCACATACCTCAATTTAGAAAATATGTTTGAGAGAGCATGGTTTTGAATTCTGGCTTTACCACTTGTTACCTGAGTCATCTGGGCACATTGCTTACTGTTTGGCTCTGATTCTTTACCTGTTAAATCAGGATAACTCCTAACTTGCAGGATTGTGTGGTTTACATGAGATGATGTAGTGCCTGGCTTTCTGGAAGCTTTTTACATATGATTTACTTTCCCTCATAATTTTAATTCCCACAATTTGCTTCATGATCTGTGTTTTTAAAATGCCACTACTATGTACATCCTCCTATAATGGAGCTGGAGGCAGCCCTGCAGTTAGACTTGGTGCACCTAGATGGAGCTAGATTAATAGCTTTTTCATGCTGCATCCTTCCAAACATGGGGCAGCTGTGTCTCTCTGACAGTGAAGAAAGCCGTGGAGGAGACGGGGAAGAACCGACACGTGTTTTACTTTGTGCAAAACACCATAGGGGCTGGGAGGGAAGGACGACTTAATGACTGTCCAGACACTTAAAAAAATGAATGGCTTGACTATTAGCAATTGTATGTCTGTGAACAAAAGTTCCTTTTAACATGAGCTGTTTGCCATTGCCCTTTGTGATTGGGAATCAGGCTTGAAGACTCTAAGCCTATTTCGAAATATTTTTATCTGTGCCTTTCCACGGGTAACTTTTCCCCAACTGGGTCCCTTGGCTATATTCAGTCTCATTTATTGCAAGTCACTGAAAATTCCACCTTTGACCCCAACTCTGGGCCTTTGTTCCTTCCCTCCCCTCCTGTCAGAATGCTAAGACTGTCAAGGTTTCTTTGGCACAGAGCTAACTAGAAAATCAATGTGCTTGAAGGCCTACCAGTCAGGTTTCTGACAAACAGACGACACCTTCTTATTATGAGAATTTGAAGTGGGTTTATTTACAAAAGAATAAATTTTGAAGGGTTGGAAGGGGGCTGGGGCACAACCATAAGGCATAGTGCAAGGACCCAGGTTAACAGCAGTGGAACTGTTACTATCCCTTGGCCCAAAGAGATGGAGGGATGGAGAGTTCATTAGAACTTAGAAGGAGGGTTGTGTAAAGTAGGCCACTTTGAGAGGAATAGTGAATTTCTAACGAGGAACAGCCAACCTATGGCCACCTCATGGGAAACCAGGAGAATAAATCTGCTGACTTCACCCTTCTCCCTCCCTCCATACTCCATCTGGGATTCCAATGGCCAAAGCCAACCAGAAGCTAGAAGACCCCAGAGCTCGTTGATGAAACCCAAGCACATCAGCTTTCCTGGGTAGATATCTCATACTAGGGGCTATCAGCTGGTGCAGAGAATCGGTGGGAAGACTGGGGAATGAGACCGATTTAAAAAGGCAGAGATCAAGGAAAGCCACCCAGCAGGAGGAATCTGACTAGGATGCCACCGATGGATGAAACCACTGCTTTCACTATGCTTCTAATCTCATCCCTTCACCTTTCGGTTACATTCTTGAGAGCAAAGTCCTGGGCGGGAGCATCCAATTGGCTAAAGCTAGTTCACCCTCTTTGCCAAGGGGTGGGGACAGGAAATACTGCCTCCTTTGGCTTCCCTGATGGGAACTGAGCTGCTGGCATCTTTTAACACTCGCACATTTGGGGATTTCTAGATGTTCAGAAAGAGCTCAAAAACAAAGCAATTTTCTGTCTCCTCTAGAAAAAAGACAAATCTCCATTAACAAATGACCTAAATATCCTTTATAATTTGCCACAGTAAGAGTGTCAGACAAGAGTACAGAGATTTGGTTTTTATTTCCAATTGTTTGTCTTTTCTCTCTCATTTCCTCCCTTCCCCATTTCCTGATCTTAGGAAGGTCCCTTTATCTCTCTAGATCTTTACACAAGAAAGCAGGACTAAGATCTTCAAATCTAGTTGAGGGTTCAAATGTTGGCCAGCCAAGTAATATAATAAGTCCACTCAATAGAAGACCTTAATCAATGTTTTCCTGATAGAACACCTAAACTCTTGGGCTATTAATATCTATATTGAACAGGTATTTCTTCCAATACAATGTTGGTTTTTTTCAGCTGTTATTTATATAGGAAGCATTTATATGTATGTCCTTAAAATGCAGTGTAACTGTTTTTTAATGGATAGAGTAATAAATGAGACAGACATAAGAGACTCGTACACTGTGTACTTTTTGGTGCGTATTCACAAGAGACATCAATATTTTTTCTGAGAAGCCCACCCACATTTTTCTTGAAACCTTGTCCCCCAGTCTTTAATTTTATTCCTTCCATGCCCCTAATCATCCGGCCAAACCATTAACTACTGCTCATGAATTGGTATAGACCCATGCCTCAGGGCTTCTCCCCCTCAAGGTAAAATGCCAGTGAGGTATACGGCTTGAAGTTTTGCCCCCAGGAGCATTTCCCTTCTTTACCCCTTGGATTCAATTATAGCTGCTCAATCTACAGTGAATCTTGAATTATTGGATCCAGACCAATCCAAAATTACATTTCTCATCCTCAATCAAGCATCCTTATACTCTATTCACACACACACACACACACACACACACACACACACACACACACACACACACAAACACATACACACACACTTCCCAGAGTTTTTCTAATATAAATTAGAAATCCAGGAGTTCTTTGGCCTTCTCTGGCTTTTGACTTTGTCACTGCCACTCCTTCCCCCGGGGTCATGCTGAAATCTGACAGTCTTGGGGATTGGTGGGGAAGGATGAAGAGAACTGGCTTCACCTTGCAAGGTAACTCCCTCAAGTAAAGGAGTATCTTCAATCAAGGAAAGGACAGTTTCATCAGACAAGCTAGGAGAGATTGCTTGAGCTGACAAGGGAGATTGAATGAGAATTAAGGGTTCAGCATTCTTAGGGTCTTCTAAATCCTCTCATATATTTCCATGTCAATTTCCCAGCCTTCAGTCTAACCCAAATAATGCCACAATATCACCTAAGAAACTTGTCAGGGCTGGGAATACCACTGATATTGTAATTCATCAGCACACAGGATCAGACCAAAGTCTGAGTTTATCTTTGACCATCTCAGATCAGCGGAGCCAGATGACTTTTTTCACCATCAAGCTATTCATTGTAAGAAGCAGCTATCTCACTGGCTGTCATTGAACTCTACATGCCCTTCAAACTATTCTCCTTAAATCATAGTCTCATTCAGCATTCCAGGTGACCATAAGCAATGGTTTAATCAGCTGTTTTGCCACTGTATTTCTAAAGGGGAGTTTTGATGTCAGTCAACCAATCCTGATTTTATCACTTTTCCCTGAGGGTCAGCCATCTGTAACTCGCTTTGTGGTAACAATTTCTGAGTCAGAGTTCTTGAGGTTAAAAAAAAAAAAAGATTTAGGGGGAAATCATCAGGGAACTCATGGAATTAATGGACAGTCTGGAGAGGAATGGAGAAAGAGGGGAAACTAGGGAGGTTAGGCAGCAGGAGACTGGCTTAGGACGTTACTGCTGACTTTGCTGAAGTACACAGCCACCACTGGGCCTAGTCACTAGGGCAAGAGTGTGCTAGTCACTGAACATAGGCAGAAATGCTGGTAGATTACAGCACAATAAATATCATCTCCTGGACTCTTTTTCTTTAGCCCTTCAAGATTCAAAGCCCCACGTAAGAGCATCTGCTGGATCACGTGCCCATGACCTGGCTTTGCAGGATGGGGGAGAGAGCGAGGGAAGGGTTTTACACTAAGACTCTACCAATACTCACTCGATGAGAACTGGAGGGGGTTTTGGATGCTGGGCAGTGAAAATCTCTCGTTTTCTGTCAGTCAGCCATAGAAAGAGCTTTCACTGGGTGTCCAGAAGCCATTTTCTATGTCTCACTCTCTCACTTGCTTTCTCTTTCTCCTTCCCTTGCCTGATTTTGAGAAAAATCAGTGTACTTCCTTAGTCCTCTGGAGGAGGGAGTTGGACTAACATATTTAGGGTTCATCCATGTCTAACTCTATGATCTCAGACCTCTCCAGAATCTAGTAAGGAAAGTACTATGCTTACAATGAAAGTTTAATAAATGCAGAGTCTAAGATCTTTCCTTTTATCTAATGAGTAGTTTTAAATGATCATTTTTAACCCAGTTTCTCCTTGTAAATGGAACTTCTACATATGTCAGCAGGTCATAGTATTTATGGAATTCCTCCTATAGTATTAGATATTGAAGCATTTTGACCTTACTCACTTTTTGACATTTCATGTTGATTTTAATAGCTCCCTCAGTACCCGGCCCCCTCCCAAATTAAAATGCATATAAAAATCAAGGTGAACCTTAGGGAGAACAGTGATAAAGGAAGTTAATATTCCAGGAGGCCTTAGGGTCTTATCAAGGTTGATGCATCAGTTTTTACTTTAAATCTCTTATCTATCTAATTATTTCACCACTTTGATTAAATGAAGCTAAAATTGGTATTGATGAAAAGAGAAAGCACAATCAAAGAAGCAGATAAGCAAATAATTGAACGCAAATAACTTTTAATTATACTCACTTAATAATGTTAAGGAATAGTGTCAGGTGCCAACATTACTTTGTCAAACCAAAGGGCAGTGCCGGGATGTAAAAGAAAAAAATATCACAGAATGTTTTGAAAATTGTAGTCAATTTCAAAATCGTTGAACACATTTATATGAATTTGGTTCCAAAACAACCCTGTATCCTGGGTCGTGAATATGTTCAGACTGTCTAATGGAAACCCAATTCTTTGCATGATTCCATATGTATTAATCATTTGTAGAATCCTACTAAATTCCCCAGGCTTCTCCAAACACAAAGAAATAAGTGGACTTCCAGGTATGGCACTGACACCTGATTAGTTTAAAATGCTGTCCTATTTGAGAATTAACATATGATCCAGCAATCCCACTCCTGGGCATATATCCGGAGGGAATTCTAATTTGAAAAAGTACACGCACCCCAATGTTCACAGCAGCACTATTTATAACAGCTAAGACATGGAAACAACCTAAATGTCCATGGATAGATGACTGGATAAAGAAGTTGTGGTATATTTATACAATAGAATATACTCAGCTATAAAAAATAAAATAATGCCATTTGCAGCAGCATGGATGGACCTGGAGATTGTCATTCTAAGTGAAGTAAGCCAGAAAGAGAAAGAAAAATACCATATGATATTGCTTCTATGTGGAATCTAAAAAAAAGACACAAATGAACTTACAAAACAGAAACAGACTCACAGACAGAGAACAAACTTACGGTTACCAGTGGGTAAAGGGGGTGGGAAGAGATAAAACGGGAGTTCAAAATTTGCAGATATTAACTATTATATATGAAAAAGATAAACAACAAGTTTCTTCTGTATAGCACAGGGGACTATATTCAATATCATGTAGTAACCTATAATGAAAAAGAATATGAAAAGGAATGTGTATATGTATATGTATGACTGAAACATTATGCTGTACACCAGAAATTGACACAACATTGTAAACTGATACACTTCAGTAAAAAAAGAAAAACCATAATAAAATAGAATAAAATAAAATGGTGTCCTGTTTGGAATCATAATAGGAAAACTAGCAAACAGCTTTCTCTTTAAGTTGATTAAACAGTTTCTTCTAAACTCAATAATGCATTGGCTCTTTGCCCTCTACCTAATCCAAGGTTATCTGGATTATTTATCCTCTCTGTCCTGTGTCCTGCTGCTATGATGTAGGGGGCATTGGAACAAACACCTGGTAGTGATATAAACTAACTCATACATGTAGGAGAGAAAGGGACAGCACATTCACTGCAAAGAGCTCGCAAGTGGGGGAAGATCATGATGTGCCTATTTTATTCCAATATGGACTTGGCAGAATGGATTGCTGATGTCTCCAGTCATTTTATGTTCAGTTGATGAGGGACACCTACTTTAGAAAATGGCAGGATTGTTTTTGTGTCCCTCGTTGCTTTGACCAAATGGCCTATCGATGTAAATTTTAACTGGCAAAAGGAGCAGTGGCCATGGTAGCAAAGAGATTTGATGATCCATTTTTATGATACTGTTTTGTTATACTGGAAGGCAATAATGACTCTTGGCCTTTATAGAGTCCTTTGTATTTTCTAAGCGCTTAACAATCATTAATTAATTTATCTCCTTTCCATCTCAGATGGGATAGGTTGGTCAGCATGGCAAGGTTTCAGAAGGAAAATACTATCAGACAATAATAGATTAGAAACTTGAACAGTTAGGCAGTTGAAGTACTGAGTGCAAATAAAGTCCCTGGTTTTCCCATCATTTAGAGGGAAAAGGAAAAGAGAGAAGAAAACACATCATAGGTCCTCAGTGAGAAGCGTCATTTTTGTTTCTTATTTCTGATTAGTTTAGAGGACAATAGTGAAAAAAAGCAGGGCACCTGTACACTTTTATTTCTAGGAAAGTGACTATAATAAGCCAACAACTGGGACAGGAGTGGGGGCTCTCACCACGCGTACTGATGGGAGTAACCAATAAAAGCTAACATTTATTGAACCCCGAGCCAGGTACTGTGCTATGGTACTCTATATCCATGATCACACTTCATCTAAACAACAAAGCCATGACATAGGAGCTGCTAGTACCCTCAGTTATAGAAGAGGAAATTGAGGCTTAGGGAGGCTGAGGAATTTGCTCACGATGAAGAGCTCTCCAGCAGTAACGGACTGACTCCTACATCACTAGATTAGGTCTCCTTATATTGCTTCCCAGGTGATTGGTTTATTCCTTAATGGTAACACACTGCGTAACAATCGAGGATCACCAGACAATCCATGAATTCCCTGGTTCTCTAACAGAAGGGATGCTGAACTCCAGTGAAAGAATTCTGGAGGATGAAATGGTAATGGTAAGTGCCCAATCCCCACAACCCAGACTCCAAAGACTCAGAAAAGCTCCAGGAAAAGGGCTTGTTTCTCTCTTGTTTTGGAGACAAGATTCCCATAGTTTATCTTCCATACCCTGGGTAGGTCCCATGTTTATAAGCTGCAAAATTGTTACTAGTGGAGTAGCCTTAAGAGAAGGCCGTGTTTACCTATTTGCTTAAGGTGAGGGCAGAGCCCTTGTTTAGTAGATATGGCCAAATACAAAAAAGCAGATCGAGAGGACTTCTCAAGTAGTATCTGGAGAGAGGTACCAACCACAAACATGACTGTAGCTTTCACCAAGAACTAGAAATGGGCAGGGAAGGCATTCACTAAGCAGTGGTTTTTGAGAATATTCAGTATGCATGTCCTAAGCCCAAGGGGAGAATATTGCTACGGAACTTATTACTGGGAAAGTGCTTCTAAACCAAGCCCTGGGCAGCAGCAAGCAATGCCAATAGCCTCACAGGGCCCCCAGATCACTCAAACTCTAGAAGTATCTGGCAGTCCTAGGGAGCCTCAGAGACAATTGTCGAGACACTGGTGAACTTTGAACCTCTGTGATTTCCCTGTTTGCTTAATGCCTGATAGCCTTTGGTCTGCTAATAAATCTCCTTTATGCACAACTTGACCTCTGTGCTTCCAAGGGGAGGAATTGGAATCAGCCTATGGGGGAAGAGATAGCTGTAGGATTCTGGGTGGGAGCTTGAGCAAATAAAAGTGTGCTCATGAAAGATAACCTTGCCTTCTGCAACTCATCTGACTGACATAAAGGTGGGATCATATTTATTTACCCTTTCCCTACCTCATAAATTGTGTCTAAATTTCCCAATTTTGTTTTCGAACACTTAAATTTACCAGATTACAAAATAAAGAGCACCAGGTTTGAAAACTCAAGCTTTTTGTCCCTGTCTAAGCTCTAAAAAATTCTAGGCTCTGTTTAAAATCAACAACTGCCGGAGTAAATGATTAACAGAAGAATGACTTCAATGGACATGTGGTTTATAAGACAACAGAGAAGAGAGATTACACTTGAATTTGATGATCAGCATTTCACACTCTGGTTCAGAATTTTGGTCTTCATGGAGGACCCTGTCTACCCTTTTCATATGCCTCAGTTGAAAGGGTATGGTGGGAAAGGGGGTGGAGAGCGGGTCAGAGATAATCTTCACTGATTTCACAACTTCCCTGAGGGCCTACATGTTTGAACAAATACTTAGCAGTGATGTAGCAAGAAAACACCCCTGAATCAATATTTTGACAAAGTCCCATTACCATCTGTTAATTAAAAAGTAATTTTCAGATTATCAGGAGCTCTGTGGTTGACATATTTACAAGTGGAGAGGAATATAATAGTAGCCAGCTGATGAGTGATTTACTTCACTATCATAATTCTAATTTATTTTCTTTTGCCAATTCCCATGCAGATCCAAGCCACATAAGAATACATTCTTATAACAGGACACAGGTTTACAGTTTATGAAGCACTCCAGGGACATTAACACAAAGGATTTTTTGGATTCTTCAGCAAATTACATATGACCTAGGACATAGAGATCTCTTAAGAAAAGGGAAATTGGACATTCTTATGCCTCCCCCCTACCCCCCAAAAAACATTCCTCAACCTAAACCCTATACCTTAGACAAAAATTAACTGAAAATGGATCATAGATCTCAATGTAATTTGCAAGGCTCTAAAAATTTCAGAAGACATAGGAAAAAAATCTCTGTGACTTTGGGTTAGGCAAAGAGTTCATAGATACAGCTTTGACAGTGTAATCCATAAAAAGAACTTGATCAAAATTTAAAACTTTTGCTCTGCAAAAGACCCCATCAGGGGAATGAAAAGATAAGTTACAGTCTGGGAGAAAATATTTGCAAATCATATGTTCAATAAAAGTCTTGTCTCCAGAATATATAAAGAATGCTCAAAACTAAAAAATAAGAAAACAAACAATTAAACAACAAACAGATACTTCACCAAAGAAGACGTATGAATGGCACATGGAAAGATACTCAGCATTATTAGCCTTTAGGGAAATGCAAATTAAAACCACAGAAATCACTACATACCTATCTGGGTGGCAACCACGAAAAATACTGACAAAACCAAGTGCTGACAAGGACATGGAGCAATCGGAGCTCTCATACATCACTGGGGGAACTGCAAAATGGTACAGCCGCTCTGGAAAATACTTTGGCAGTTTCTTTAAAAGTTAAACATACACTTACTGTATAATCCAGCCATTCTACTCCTAAATATTTACCCTAGAGAAATAAAAATGTATGTTCACACAAAAACCTATACATAAATGTTTGTAGCAGCTCTGTGTATAAGTTCCAAGACCAGGAAACAACCCAAATGTCCTTTCATGGGGACTGGATAAACAAACGATGATATATCCATACAGTGGAAGACTAGTCAGCAAAAAAGAGGAACAAAATAATGAGAAACACAGCAATGCAAATGAATCTCAGAGGCATTATGCTGAATGAAAAAAATCAGTCTCAAAAGATCACATACTGTATGAGTCCATCTATGTTACATGCTGGAAATGGCAAAGGTATAAAGAGAGAGAAAGATCAATATGCCAGGAATTAGTGGTGAGAAGAGGGTGTGACTGCAAAAGGATTTAAGGGAGAGTTTTGGGAAGAGATGGAACTATTTTGTATTCTGACTGTGGTGGTGGTTACATTAATCTATAGATGTGTTACAACTCATAGCACTGTGCACCAAAAAAAGAGTTGAGTTTACTGTGTGCTAATTTTAAAAATTTAAAAATAACAAAGCATATTAAATAGATTCATTTAACCAAAAAGAAAAAAAGGTGAGAAAAAGAATACTGTTTCCATCTGCTGGTAAGGAAACTGACTTGGCCAAGGTCATTCAACCAGTAAATGATAAGTTCTGAAGTAGAATCCACACCTTTGAAAGACATCACTTTTTCCCTGCTGTTACAGGAGAAATAAACCTTCAAAAACCTAAGCCTAATTATGTATTAGTTAGCATGCATTTGACTGCAAGTAGCAAAACCCCCAATTCAGAGTGACTTAAGCAAAAAGGACGTAACAAGGTGTCCAGTGGTAGGGAGAGTCATGAGGTTGGTTGATTTTACAACCCAATGATGTCATGAATGACAAAGATTCCTTCTTGCTTCATTCTGCCAAATCGCAGTTTCATCCTAAGGCTGCTTCTCCTCATGGTCACAGGATGGCTACTGGTCTCAGACAGGAATACATGTGTCTTTATTCACATCCAGTGGAAGATAGATTACCAGCAACAATCCTGCAGAGTCTGTAACTAAAGTGTGTACTGCATGCAAATACTGTGGTTTCTCAAGATCTTAAAACTCCAGACAACCAGCTATAAAAAGTATTTATGTAATTAGCAACACTCTGAAATAAACAGAACTTCTTACTGCAGTAACAGCCATATGTCTTATTTGCACAGAGCTCAAATTTGCAATAGATCTTTGGCAATAGCTATGTCAAGACTCTTAGACACTATACCTCATGTTTGGTTAGCAGGTTAAAGTTTCCCAAGCAGTGTAATAGCCCATTTTTATAAAACATTTAGCTGGACAGATGAGGACTCTGAGGGTCTTAGAGGAGTCAAGTGACTTGGTCAAATTCACCAACAGCTAGTGACTCAGCCAGAGATCCCATCTGATCTTCAACCATCCTTCCCATAAGTCTTTCTTTTACATAATATTGATTCCATCTTCAGTGTTTAGATTTCACTAGGGAAGCACAGTAGCAATTTCAAAGACATATTACAAGTTCATATGTGATGCTTACAAATTTTAAATGTCAGGAAACTAACACCCAAAGGTGTCATTTGGCTATTTGGAATTTTAGACTCAAATGTGATAGGATAAACTTGAAATCCTGGAGTCTCATTAACTTTTCCACCTCCTTTCTCTCAATATCCAACCAATTGTTCTGATAGGTGGATTCTAATCCCTAAATCTCTCTTACATCCACCCCTAGTTTTCTATTTCCACAGCCCCAGTATGTGCTCAGGCCCTTATTATAACACAATAACCTCTGTCTCTTGGCCTCCATTTTATCCGCACTGTACTTCTTACACAGTGGTGCTGGATTAAGTTTTTTAAAACACAATGCAGATAATGACATATGTCCCCTTGTCTGCTCCACTTCTAAAACTTTAATAATCTTCCTTTGACTGTAGATTAAATTCTTAGCTCCATAATCTGGATTTCAAGGCCCTCAACAATCTGGTTCCATTATTCCTTTCCTAATCTTGAGAGAATTCTCCTTTTTGGTGGGAGTTGTTGGCAATGGTTATTGGAGCCAGCTCACAATGACTTACAAGAGCCAATCTGAAGGCCTCTCTTTCCAACTCTGTGTTCAGTGATGTCACTTTGGCAGCTTGAAGCTGTCCATGGTAAGAGAATTTATATCACACAAATTGGTCAGTGCCACCAATCAGAGCTTTGTTTGTTTTTTGAAGAGCTGATTATTAAATATTTACCAGCATACCACCAGTTGTAGGGTAACCGTGACAAATCTGAGAGTGAATGTTTCCTATGGTAGAGGGTACAAAGATGTTGACACTTGAAAGCCCAGGTACCAAATCAGAGATAGGAGGTCCTGGGAGAAAAATAAGGAGCAGAGCATTGAAAAATTGTTGAGAGGGTAGACCTGGGCAAAGATTGGGTTCCCACAGAGACAGACATTGAGAATGGGATTTGGGTTCAAGTGGTTCATTTGGGAGATGATCCCAGGAAGTACATGTAGGGGAGGGAGGGAAGTGAGACAGTGAAGGAAGGCAGCTAATAAAGGGTACACTGATCAGCAGGTTATTACTGTGGGCAATGGAGGCTTAGTCCCACTGAGGACCTTCGGACAAGTGTGTAAGACACTGTGTGTGAGGTTGCCCACACCGGGATGACAAGTCTGAGGTGTTTACCCTCAGCCAGTCAGCTGTAGGCATGTGCATTAAGAAGCAGCAGGTATGCAGAGGAAGACCGAATGCCAAGGAGATACAGGCAGGACATGGACACTAAAGGTTCTGTGTTTTTCATAGTGGGCTTGCTGGTACAGTGCTTCATTTAAATTGTCAATGATGGAGTGGATCCACCCTCCAGTTGTTGGTACCCCACACACCCTATTTGTTTCTTCCTCTGGGTCTACTCACAGCTTCCATCCTTTGCTCTAATATCCTTTGTAGCCTCCTCTAGTTTTGACAATTCCCCAATTCTTCCCAATTCATCAAGGATCAGTGCCATGTCCTCCAGGAACCCCATCTAACCCCCAACCCCAGGGAAGCTGGATGAGGGATAAGTCAAGTTGGAGGTTCCACAGGGCCTGAGGCAAGGGAGCAGGAAACAAGCCTTACTCTCTTGGTTAGGGTCATGGGGTCAGGGGACTGACACAGAAGTTGTGACCTGAAGTCATTCCAAATGGTGAACTCTATGTGGGAAGAGACTCATCATTCCTGGTTATCACTATATCCCTCAGAGCCTACCCAGCACAGAGACCCGACCTACAATTGTTGGTAGCAGAGAGAAATGAGTGAATAGAGGGCTGGGTGAACAAAGGGAACTAGGTCTGGAGCTAAACCAGGCAGTCGAAGAGATATGAGAGGAGTCACACAGTGGGTCAAGAAGAGCACCTGAATGAATTCTGAGGATGAATGTCAAACCCTGTATGGTGTTTTTCCACCTATGACCCAGATGTCCGTTGAGATGCTTGTCTTTTGAGATTCAGTGAACTTGCCTTTCAGCTTATCCCACTTGTGGTACACTCCTCTCTTCCCATCTCTGTGGGGGTTCTGGGGACATTTAAGTTTTTCTTAGTCCTTTCTGGGGGACTGACTCCTACTTCCATAGAACTAAGGGTTTCTGCGTTGCTTTGGCATCTCAGAAGTGCTGCCCGCATTCCCTACCACAGCACTGCAGACACTTCTTGATTTCTCTCCAAGCATTGTTCATATGAACTGTTTGTGTAGGTAGCACACTTGACTGAAGATATGGGCTTTGTGTTAGCATGCAGTTTAACCTCTTCTCTTTTAATATCCCTGCAAACATCCAGTTTCCTTTCCTGTATTAGGTAGAGCAAATTTGCTCTCTAAAACCTATCCAACAACGGGCCCGTTTTGCCTCTTCGATGATGCTTTAAGGTGGTCCTTTCAAACAAAGCAGCCATCTATTCTCCCACGTGGAGCATTTGCTATATGCCTTCTCACCTCCATGCCTCTGCAAACACTTGCTTCTGCCTGGAATAATCTTTCCAGAACAGAAGATGTGGCAGAGGTTTGGGAATTTGTCTTTCCCTCTCTTTATCCCACATCAGTCTCTGTAAGTAGGAGAGAATAGTGCCAAGATTTACTTCCCTGCTAATATGAATTATGACATCACGACCATCCCTGCCCCTGAAGTGGCCATAATTGGTTTTGAAATGACACTTGTTTTTTGCGTTCCACAAATGTCTAGCAAGTGCTTCCCTTGCCCTCCTCCCTTGCCTCCCACCCTTCCCAGCTTAGAGTATGCCCTCTTCCCCGCAATGGGCACTTTATCTGGACCTCCCCTATGGGCTTGTATTATGGATATTTCTCTACAAATCTGTGACCTTTACTGAGCTGTAAACTCTGCAAAGGTGAGATCATCTTCCTTTTCTGAAATTCCAGCTTAGCCCAGTATCTGACACAGAATAGATTTGGAAATTATCCCATTTATAACTTTGGATGAATGAATGAGTGTGAAGCTTTAGATGGCCCCTGAGTGATCCAAAGAGGCTGCCAGGGGAGGAACATTTGGTAACCCCCTCCTCACTTCTGCAGATTATGGGTTTCTGCTCTAATTAATAGGCAACTCCTTATTTATTGAAGACCTACTATGTGCAAGGCACAATGGAAGCTCCAGGACTGAGATTTTTTTTAACTGCATCTCTATCCCCACTCCAGCTTCTTTCTACCAAATATATATATATGTATATATATAGCTTCCAGGATACATCTTCCTATTTGTTTTTGTGGAAAAGCTGGGCCTTAGAGGTAGGAAAGTGATACCCCTGGAAATACTCAGGGATGTCACATCTACACCTGGGGTTTTGCACTGCCAATTCACATTTTCTGAGTGAGTTATTTCTATGTACCTTCATAGCAGCCAGCACTGCAGTGTCTTACATATATTATCCGCTCAATGAGTACTTGTCAATTGATTTTGTACAAGTATGTGACAGCATAAATATATTATGAAAAATGAGGCGTCTGGGCACCAAAAGAGTCAGGATTCCTTCTCAAAAAAAAAAAAAAAATACACAGCGGTGGAGCTTGGCTTAAAGTTCAAACGCTCCTGTACCCTGCCCTGCAGTATCTCTAACCAGGAGTTTGATAAGGTAGTTGAAGCGTGATGTTTACCTTTGCTCTCTCACTGCAATTGGAAGCATTCTTAGCTTTCACGTGGACCCCACTGGCGACCTTGGTGAGGCGTTTGCAGGAGCACAGAATCATCCTTTTCACTGTCAAAAGAAGATGCTGTTTAATTTGAGGATCCTGTTGAACAATGCAGTTCTTACAAATGGTCCCAGATTCGTGGTTCGAAATTTTCGGTAAGTGATGGTCGGAGAGTTGAGTCTGACTTCGGAACCATGGTGATAAATGAAATTCTATTCTGCAGAGGAGTGCAGCCTCCTACAGCCTCTTTCTGCAGGGTGTAGTGCCAGGCTCGACCCTTATTGGAGACAGCTGTCTCTAATTCCAGCTGAGCTTTCATTGCTCAGTCCCCTGTAATCAGATTTCACCGGGCGCCGGAGGGTAGGGGGTGGGGGTAACTGTGGCAGGTATAACAGACTAAATGTTCTTGACATCTTCCATTTGTGTACATTCTAAAGGAGCAACTGGCTGCAGGAAATTAGAGGAATTAATTTGCACAGGGCCTTCAGCTTGTATTTGGGTTTGTTTGAAAACAATATATCATTCTAGGGCATGGGGACTGACTTGCTCTTTGGAAAAACAGATCCCAAAGAATGGCTAGATAAATATTTACAAAGCTGCTGCAAAGAAGCCTTGTATGTGATGAGGATAATGATATTTTGGGAATAAAATCCAAATCTGAAATCTATTTCTGAAATTGTTCATAGCATGTGAAAGGAGTCCATCTCCGACGAATTCATTATAAAAACTATATCCTGCTCAGAGTCATTGGGCATGCGTATGGTGGAAGATGGCGTGGAGTGTGTCTGTGGGGACAGGGACGGGGTGATGAGTTAAGCAAGGCCATCAGATTCGGACACTGTTGCTAGAGAGCTTCTAGAGTAGTTGCATGTTAACAATTTGAATTTTCCCAATGCCTCTTTACAACTTAAACCAACCTCAAAACGACCTCAATGACTTTCTAAAATTGGAAGCTCCTAGTCTGAAGTTTTCTCCCACTGTTAGGAAGTGGCGCTGGGCATCCCTTCTCTGGGCCACCTGACAGCTCTGGACTCTCTGGACTCCATCATGACCATCACTCAGAAGCCGGACCAACACTGTGAATAATACTGTAAATTAAGCCCATAGAATCAGATGTAGTTGGGGCCTCAGAGCCACAGAAGAATGCCTTCTCTTATTTTACAGATAAGGTAAATGGGGCCCAGAGGGATTATGGGGTTTACTAATTAGTGCCAGAGTTAGACCACAGAAGCCCAGAATCTGAAGGAAAGCTCAGGTTTTAGAGACTAAATAACTGGGTTCAACTCGCTGGCTATACAACCTTGAGCAAGCCACTAACCTTTCCTGCGGTGTTGCTTCACCTATAACATGGGAGAAAGTGTAATCACTGCTCAGCCTACATCACGGGATGGTTCAATCATTTATTTAATAAATACTTATTGAGAACCTACTTCATGCCATGCCCTAAGCAAGGTGTTGGAGATATAGAGGTAAATAAGGTAAATAAGCTATTTCATTCCAGACACATGAAGTCACAGTCTAGCAATAATCAGCGAGATAATGTGTGTGAAAACTATAACGCAACAGACGCATGTTCATTATTTTCTCATTCCATCCCACTGAGTTATACCAGGTAAAGGCGTGATGAAATTTTATTCCATAGTTTTTAACAAAGAATCATCACTGAGCTGGAAATTATCAACTGAATGAATAACCAAAGCTTGGAACTAAAACTTATACTCGTCTTTGAAAATCACAGTGATGACTGATTTCATTTTTTACCATTAGTATAGGTTAAATTTTTGCAAGTAAAATCGCATCCAAATATTTAGGCATTTTTGGTATTTACTAATATTCTATTTTCTATGTCTAGTAGCCAGACTACGATTCTGAAAATCCTGGCTAGCCATCTCCCATAGTGATTGGGGGCTAAGGCAAAAGCATGGCTAAATCAGCCTAAATCCATACCTGCAATTTGAAAATATGAAAGCCTTGAAGCACTCATGTTATTAGAAACTTAAGAACATGAGTCTCCATTGAAAAATGACATTTTGTTGAAACGATGTCACTTTCATGTAGCGTGAGTATTTTTCTTTTCTACTCTTTTAGTTAGCCACACTACCTGCCAGCTAGATGAATTCAGAATTGCTGATCTCCAATAAGACCTACAGCCTTTGACGACCCCTCAACAACAGAGAACATCTCCCCGTCACCTCTGCCTATATGGTACTTTTACTTTGATTTTCAGCCTTCTCCAGAGATTTGGGGTCCTTTTCTTCCCCGTCCCTCTTGGGAAAGGTGGAGGGCCCTTGTTACAAAATATCCCACATGAGTTTAGCACTAGAGAGTAGTAGGAACTCTGTGGTTAGGGTTTGGCAATGCTACCAAACAGGGACTGCACAGTTTTAAAGTTAGCAGCCATAGCGCCATAGACATGATAAAATCACTGCTCAAGGGAGGCTGAAGCCATCTGCACAGGATCAATCATTTTTAGACAATTATTATTATTATTATTATTATTATTATTATTATTATTATTATTATTATTAATTTTTTTTTTTTTTACAAAATCAACAGGATCAGACACCAAGACTGCTAAAAACACCCATTCCATAGGCTTTTCATCTCACAAACAAGGCCCTAGAGCCTGGTTGTGTGTTTGGATAATAGGCAGTGTCCTATGATTTGTTGCCTATTAAGGAAACCACTTACAGCTTTTAAAGAAACCACTAAAAAAATCTCTTTCTTTATCAGAGAAGACCAATTTATAAGTGTGGTTCAATTTCATCTCACAAATAGAAATTCCTTCAGAGAATATTGAGCTAAGCCACCCAATTCTGTGGAGGTTATGGATTGGAGCCGGAGGTGACTAGTTTTCAGGTATTTCATTCCAGACCTCTCTAAGGGCTTACAGATCTCATTATGTCCCCTTCATCCCACACATGCCCATCTATACACACGTGGACACACAGACGGAGTGATTACAGGCCATCTGTGCTCTTGCGCAGAGGAGAGAAAACAGTTCTCTTTGATTATTCACATTTTCCATCATAACTGAAAATGAATGCCTTTTATAAAACCTATTTCTTGACTTCAGAGAACTATACAAGGCATGAGACCAGGAATGGAATGGGGTCGTGCATGATGTTTCCCTTGGCCAACAGTAGACTTGGGGTTTTATTTCTAGTTTGTTATTTTCAGTAATTTAGTAATTTCAAACTTTACTAATTTTGATAAAAGAAACAGAGGCAGCCACAGATTTTCAACAGTTTCGGGTTTCCAACCCTTTGACTGTAGGTCTGCACAAAGCTAATTCTCATCCCACGCTTCAATTTTCAGCTGAGGGGAAAGTTCCATGATTTTTGAATATTGACCACCTAAGGTATCTTAGAAACCAGTTATCAATAGTAATTTATATCACATAGGAACATGTGGCAACAGTGAGGAAGGTTGCAAGTATATTTTTATTCATAAATTATTATTATTGTTAATAATGAAGAAAATTTAGAAATGATTTGGGCATTTTTTCCAAATCAATAGGATCAGATTCAAGGGTTTTGTGAAAATAGAGTGGCTCTTCCTTGCATGCATTGCAATATGGCTTTCCAAGATGGAAAGAAAGGGATGAAATTAAAGTTAGGTCACTGAGAATTCAGATGGCTTCTGTGTGGCCTGTGGGAAATCTTGTGTTTATAAACTGCCTGAGTGTTGTGGAAGACAAAGACATGAAGAATTACTGATTTTTAGTTCATTTTCTTACTTTTTCAGATGACTAAGGCCAAAGATGGAAAATGATCTTCCCAAGGTCATAGGGTGAACTAGGACTTGAATTTGAATATTTAAACCCACTGAACTTTTCATTCCACTGCTTTGACTATTTTGATCCTTCCAAATTGATCAAGTCGGCCAATCTACCCCTGTACAATATCCTTCTTTTTTTTTAAAGATATAACCAAAATATCTCAGTAAAGAAGAAAAAAACACCAAGAAAGTATGCCTTTTGTATCAGTTTGCAATGTTAAAGAAACCAAAATCTCAGCCATTAGGTGCATTAGCCCTCTCTTATGCCTCCAGAAGCTAAAGTCTTTATCTCAAATTCTCCATGGGGATCAAAATATCATTTAACACTGAATTTTTTCCTATTCTGGAAAAGTCAGTTTCTGATGAGCCACATTTTAGTCGAATTAAGCACTTTGTCTTCCAACAGAATACAATTATAGAAGGGAACATATCCAGGTCCCCCCACCTCCTTACTCCAAACAATTTACTACAGTTGGAAAATGCAGATTCCAGCAATGAAAGGTTTCATTCTGCCATACAGAATACTCTTCCATTTTCTAGCTAGAAAGATATTTGGGTAAAGCTAACAGAAGGATCTACTATTACCTTGGCCTGACTTCTTAGCATTCAGTGATTTGGGGTTGAGAAATCCCGGAAATTTGGGGTTTCCAGGGATAAAATTAATGTAATGAACGAGTCTTGCCGTTTTCAAAAGCTCTAGCTTCAACTAGACTGCAATGACAGTTTTGACGGAAAATCTGTTCGTGGTTCCCATTGTTTTCTCCAATATTGTATCCTTCCTGTTATGTGTTGGCTGAAGAATGATAATGTGGTTTAGATCTGGTTTACCAAGGAGACACACTTGAGTACAAGGAGACCAAGCATTTTATGGGAACACTAAAACAGTGATTCTGGCCTTGGTTCAGGTGCTCGTGAACTAGAATAAGTGGCTTCCAACTGAAGCATGGGGTCTCTTTGAGAACTGAAGAGCCATTGATGCCAGCAGTTTGATCTGGCTAACTTGAGTGTGGGTTTATCCCCCAAAAGCAGGAAATGCTTGATACAGACCACAAAAAATGGGGGGACCTGTGGTGGAGGCATTTCAGCCAACATGGTACAACTGTGGAGCTTGTCTACTTTCCTCTAATTTTTAAGTAGCTTAGGGAACAAGGTGTGGCAGCTCCATTTTGGAGCCAAGGGGAGGTCTGTGAGGACATAGTAAACAGGATAGGAATTTAAACTGGAACCATTGTGTTTGCTTTCCTTCCAGTGATAAATTTTCCTGGTTAGCTCTTGATATCTATGAAAAACAGCTCTTTTCCCAAAGCCAACATTTCCTGCCCCACCTCCTGGACAGAACTGAGAATGGTGGTGACTACTATAATGATTTTTCAGTGGTGTAAACAGCATGACCCTCTTCACCAGTTGAGGTACAATTAAAAAAAATGTTTCCAGTTAACCACTCGAGCACTCACAGGCTGGTACGACAGAGGTACAGACCTACCTCTCCACCCTTTTTGTCCCCAAGAACCCTGGGGACTTATTCTGTCCAAAAGGGGTTCATGGAGAGAGGTAACCAAAATTTTGGTATAGTTCATTATTAATGTACTTCGGATTTGGCCCTCATGGTGCTATGGGCACAAACTTATCTCACCAGGTCCTCTTCCCAGTTTTCCAGATTTCTGTACTTGACTCAGACTGCTTTCCTTAGGATCCAAGGTTATATTGCTTTTGTTTCACATCCATATATCCAACCATTGTTCCCAGTAGTGCAAATACCGTACTGGAGCGGTTGAGCCCTAGGGGATGTAAGCTTTAGCAACGTACTAGGCTACAGTCAGTTCTCCTCTATGACTCTTAGGCCTTGCGTTCAGCCTGGGCCATGGCCCATACTTGTTCTTGCCTTAACATTAATTCTGTTTGGGGGGCTCTTGGTATCTTTTTTTGTCATCAGACTTGAGTCAGGACATTGAAAATCCATCATGGCAAATCTCTCCAAATTTATTCCCAGAAATTGGCTGAATTTCTTATACAAATTGATTTATTTCTGCCTCATTCATTTACCCATTTACTTAAAAAATATTTTTTGAATGCCTACTGTATCCCAGGCATTGCAATAAACACTGGGATATATTAATGAATGAAAACAGGTAGGATCCCTGACATCGTGGATCATATAATCTAATGGGGAGATGAAAAGTAAGCAATAAACAGACACATAAATATATATTAAAAATTGTGACAAGTGTTATGTTAAAAGTGAAAGCAAAGTGGAGACTATTTAGTACAGTCAGGGAAGGAATCTCACAGGAGGTGATATTTAAGCCCCCAGCCTAAGGATGAGAAAGAGCCAGCCTTGAGAGCTGAGGGGAGAGTGTTCTGGACAGAGGGAGTGATATCTGAAAAGAGTCCTAAGAGGGGAAAGCATCTCAAGGACAGGCAGTCTTTCCTTTGCATGGTCCTAATATGAAGGAATTTCAGTTATCACAGTTTAGCTAAATAATATCAGTCTTCCAAGTACACAGGTCAATTTTCAGTTGCCATGGTAAATTAATTGTCAGTAGCTGCATAAAGTAAAAACTTCACTGCTAGCTCTTCAGTCTGCAAATCACTATGTAAATCACAGGTGTGCATCATGATCAGTGACCAATCACATCACTTCTTTCAAAGTCTGTTGGTGATTGCCCACTGTGCAGCTGTTACTCAGTTCACATATAGAAAGCAAAGAGTATGATTGTTCTGCCTTCTTTTCTCCCATTGATAAGTCCATGGAACATTTTATAAAAATGGATAATCAAAAGAGGGAATTGTCTGACAGAGATGAAAGTGCAGTAGAGAAATAAAAAATGGTAACACTGGCAGTTCACTCTGAATCAGATGCAAATGTATTTCTAGAAGAAATAGCTGACTGTGGGACTGTTGACCCTACTACTGTTCGAGGAGTTCTATCTCTGCAGCCAGAGGAACTTAGTGAAGATAAACTTATTTACGTAAATGAAGACAGAGGTTGTGACAAAAAGTATAAAGATGTTCCAGAGGAAGTGACACCAGCAAAACATTTCACATAAAAGGAATTCTCAGAGAGATTTCACAATACTGGGAGTGTAAAGGATAAAATGTTGGAAGTTGACCCACTTAGAAAGGAGTATGACAGTTCACCACAGCACAGAAAAGATCCTTGCTCTGTATCATAAGTTAGACAATAAGAAGACACATACACTCTTCAAACTACTCCTGATAGATTTCACAAAGAAATAAAACACTAATTCTCAATGTTTCTAATGTTTTAAATTACAGTGTATCAAGTATATATCAATTTTACTATTTTTTTCACTTCCTTAATCATTTATAACTGACAATAAGAGAGTTTTTAATGTTTTGACCAAAAAATTTAAGTCACGAAACAATTGTGATTTTCTCCATTGATTGCTAAGGTTGCTTTGAACCGTTTCGGATTTAATTGTTCTTTACAGTCCCTCATTGCTGTGCAAAGCCAGAACTGTCTGTATTTTTTTTTTTAAAAAAGCTTACCTGCTAACATTTACTGATTTATTGGTGGTGTCATCCCACAGCAACAGGGGTGAGGGCAACATTATCAGCTGCTGCCATGAGGAGACTAGAGTCACAAAGAGGGACTTGCAGATCACTTGTGGTCTAAGGAAAAGAATTTGAAATAAGGTTTCCGTCACTATATAAATTTGAAAATGAAAGGTCTGGATAAGAAGGGAGGATTCAAGCAGGATGTTTGTGTCTTCTTCCTATCTTTAAACTCAGATCTGTCAATGGAGAAATAAAAAGAGCATCTCAACATGACCCCAACAACAGATCATTAACTGTGACCCAAACCCTAACCCTACCTCCAACTTAGAAACTTGTTTGAAAGGACAAATTTGAGAAAGCCCCAAAGACCTTTTACTTCTCCCCATCTGCCTTCTGTTTGGTAATAAGAGCTGGAAGTTGGAGCTTTTTTGAAGTAGCTAAAGGGGCTGTTGGTCCTTCTCTTTCATCATTATTTTTCTATTTCTTTTCGTGGAAAAGAGGGAGAAAAATTCAGTTCCCTGTAAAATTTTCATTTCCTTTCCATTTCCAATTTTTTCTCTGATATTTAACAACACCACAATTCTGAAGTCTATAGTATTCTCTTAAGTGAAAGCTGTAGGCCGTGAGTATTTAGAGGGGAGTAGATACAACCAAACCCTGCAGGGGCGGAAAGTGGGGGCAGGTACTAAATCCCTTAAGTGCCACAGTTTGGAGACTCAGATTTTGCGGGCTCCAAAATAACCAGGAGACTGAGTTTGAGCTCCATGTAATAAAAAAGACCTGAAAATTAGCTTGTGGGTTGTTTTCTCTGTTGTCGATGGATGTGAATTCAACAATTATAGTGATGTTTTGCAAATTCCTTGAATCCTAGGGACTGGGGTTTTCTAGGAAAGCTTTTTTTCTTCCCCTTTAAAAATAATATTGGAGGAAGTCTTAAGCCATGAAATATTAATGTGTTGTTGTACGACATGGAGTCAAGAGAGTTTATCTTCTGTGATTTAATGTTGCTTGGACCTTATTCCAGAAGAAAAAATATTCTCAAAGCTGCCCTAAATGTGAATTGGCAAAGATTAAGCTGCTACGCCTCCATTCTGGGCCAGACATGTTAAACCTGTTTACAGATCCCCAGAAGAAGAAACCAGCTGACCCTGAAAAATGTATGAATATCAGACAAAGATTTTACTTTGCAAATATCAGTACTTGTACATTCTAAGTGTTGCTTAATATTATTGCTAATTAATATTATCAGAACCAAACATAAAACCAAAATATATATGTAAAAACAAATGTCCTGCCTAATTGCCATGTCTCTAAAGTTATCAAATGACTGACTACCACTATCCAGATCTTGGACAGTTTTGTCGGCTTTTTACTAGGGTTCCAGTAAAAGGAAGAAAGTGAATATCTAGACTAGAAACTTCTTTAGCCAGCAAAATTTTTCTGTGTATTTATAAATTTATTTTTAAAATATTTGGATCTTCTTAGTCTAAACTTCAGAATATTAATTTATTTTTCTTTATGCTTTGTTATGTGCATAATCTATTAGAATAGTGACACATATATTAAAAGTAAGTAAACATACATTATGGATCCATTTCAAGTTTTTTTTAATGTTAGGGATCTGTAATAAAAAAAATGGAGGACAACAGCTTTAGAGAAATTTCCATTTGGAGAGTATATGAATCACATATTTTTGAAAGTTGAAGACAATGGTACTTCTTTGAAATAGGATTGTTGACCAAAGTTTTGATCCACATAGAAGCTCAAAACACTAATTTCTATTGGAGTTGAATATGTAATTAAAATCTTATATTAAATAAATCAATCGACCTTTAGCCAACTAACCCTCAAACCCTCTATTTTTATGGAAGCTCCTTTCCTTAATAACTAGAATCTCTGAAGGGCTTAATGTTAAAGAAGGTCTACTGGAAAAAATCTATTCACCTACTGAGCACTAAATGAACCAATAAACTCTGTCAGAAAGTTGGATACTTAGTGAAATACTCATTTGTCTAAGTTATTTGACAACATGCAGTGGGAACAACAAATTGAGTGAATTTGTGATTTGCCTACCTATCATCTTGTCATTACTGCAAAAAGACATAAATTCCACTAGAGAATTTATTCTTCATCTCAAGTAGCACACACTTTTTTCTTAAGTTGAAATTCAAACATGATCATTTTGTGACAGTTGTTTTGTTCCTAGTAAAATTAATTGATTATTCCCATTTTCTCATGGTATATGATACTAATTATCATTAAATAGAGATAACTGGGAATACTGAAAGAATAAATGCTGTCCATTTTATATACTGATTACCCCAAATGGCAATTACTATCATCACAATGTAACAGAATGTTAAAATGGGACTCTATCTTAGTTTCTGCCCAGGCCCGGTAGGTGCTGACTCTTCCCTCGTTCCAAAGTGAGATGCTAGACCACTGCACCAGGACTTGCAAAGGAGATATGCAAGAATTAGTTTTGCAACTGTTGACTGAAATAAATGCACAGCCTAAAAGTTGAGAGTTATGTTTTATTTGGCAGACATTTCTGAGGACACGAACCCCTTTGAGTCCAGGATGACAGCCTCTCAGACCGCTCTGAGGGACTGCTCCGAAGAGGCAGGGGAGGAGCTAGGATATATAGGAGCTTTACAACAAAGACCAGGTAGTTGGAACATTAAAAGATTACTTGTTAACTAAAGAAAACCAGGCATCTCAAGTTGAAGCATTTAGTGCTTTTCTATGTATGGGAGGAAGCAAACATGTGGGCTCATTGAATTCATCCCTTTGACAAGCACCTAGCTATCTAGGGCCAGTATCCTGGCCTTTCTTATTCTGAGTCCTCTCAGAGTGCACCACTGTGAGTGGCTGCAGAGGCCAGGCTGCAGGCTTGTCTTCACTGGGGGATGGCAGCTACCGGTGACTTGATGGCTTCAGCGTCCTTTGTTTACTGATATGGTTTGCAGTATTTTTCGTTCACACAACTCATTGGTGACTACCTCCAGCTTCTCAAATGGATTGCAGAAACCAAGAGATGAGTTGTAGATTTGAAGAGGATTTGTGGATGATGTGCCCACATGGAGAAGTATTCTTCCCTCACCTCAAGCCAGGGAAAGTGGCTCCAATGACACCAACATCTACAAGAGGAGAGCTTGGGGACACAGTAGAGTGATGTCAGGCCTATACCTGGAAAATCTGAAGTAAGAGGGACTGGGTGGCTAGTTGTTTTGACGGTAGACAGAACAAATGTCTGTACTGGGATGGATCTGACTCTTGTCAGAGAAGAGAACATGCAGGGCTTCCCATGACCAATATAGATGGAGAAAGATACTTAGTGTGGCATGGTCTCACATCATGACCAAGAGACTCTGAAGCACTCAGCTGGGGAGATCTCGGCAGAAAAATTTGGATGTGTTTCCTTGGATGGCAAAGGAAATGTAATTGTCCACTATCAAGTACTGCTGTGAGACATTCCCAGTGATGAGAGAGTTCTCCAAAGGACCCGCAAAAGCATCTCAGAAGAGAATCAGCCTCAAGCACCTACACCAATGCTAGATTGCTAGAACAGAGCCAGACTTTGCCTGGCCCTCAGCTCCTCACCTTCCCTTGGCTTTACTTGGAGGAACTGAAGGCAGAGAAACAGAGGAGACAGCTTATGGTCCCTCTTCCCTCTGTGGAGGAGGCCAGTTTGAATTAGGCATGGGCTGGAAGGAAAAGGGTGTTAACTTGCAGTACCTTTCTTAAAAGTTTTTTTTAAAAAATTATGCATTCTTTCACTGAGACTCTTTGAGGGAATAAAGGAAGCAGAGGACCTTTTTTACCTTGAAAGTTACTGGAAAAGCAACAGGGTCCATTGTGTCTGACCAGGGACAAGAAAAGAACAAATCTCCAAGAACAGATTTGAAGGGCAGTAGGGGAAAAAGAATGAAATTATTTTCTATTGTATGTACATTACAAATTCTGTTTGTACCATGTAATGATTTCAATAATAAAAGCTAAAATTTACCAAATACTTATTATATGCCAGATGTTGTCTGATTTCCATGTAGTAAATCATCTCACCCTTAGAATAACCCTGTAAGATTATTATATTCATTTTCTAGGTGAAAAATTTAGGTGCAGAGAGAGGTTAGGTAACTTGCCTGAAGTTGCACAACTACTAAGTACAAAGCCACTCGTGGTTATTTCCAGCAGAGAAGAATTCAACCTCTTTCTTCAAATTTCTTTTTTCTTTCAACATTCAAATACTGGATATCCAAAATGTAAACCACATACCAATTTCAAGGCATGAGCACTTTGCAGAGATATATGAGGCTACACGCGAATTGCTATGGTTTGTTTCAAGAATTAAACAATGAATTACCATAGGACATGATTTTTTTTCTTAAATATAAATTTCCCTTTCTCTTTCTTATTTTTTTCTTTTTTGTAGATGTGGACAACCACTACAAAATAAAGTACAGCTGAAGGGTCGTGACCTCCTCACTCTAAAGAACTTTACAGGAGAAGAAATTAAGTATATGCTATGGCTATCAGCAGACCTGAAATTTAGGATAAAACAGAAAGGAGAGGTATGTAGCATTTCCATATTACCTTCCACTGCTACCAGTCAGCCTTTTAAAAAACAGCCTTTCCCAAGAAAGAGGGAAAAGAAAATACATTAAAATTCATAAACAGTAGCTAAGTAATGAAACCACACAGTCAAGGTAACTGATTATCACTGAGTGTACAGGCATATGAAAAGCATAAAAATCAGTTATTCAATGACAAGTCATTGCATTTCTTTCATGTGGAATGCTGAAATTCATTATTAACTTAATCAAAACCTAAGGAATCATTTCTCTGGAAAGATTTTATAAGTATACCTTCTTTCTTTTCTCTGTGTGTTTTTTATTGAGTTAAAAATAAGGATGATATATTTTTTTCCCCAGCAACAAATTTTAACTGTGGATGAATATCAGATATATCATATAAGGATAATTTCAAAAAATTCAGGATGATGTGACAGTGTTAAAAAATTTAGATTAGCAAAGAAACAATTAAATGGTAACAAAGTAGGCTAAGAGAGGGGATACAGTGGTTAGCTGTAAGCATTATTCTGCATGTTGAGCAATTTACGTTTGAAACACGCTTAATTAATGCCGCAGCTTCATTTAGACTGCTTAATTGTGAAAGCATTTTCATATTCCAAGCTTGTTCAAAAGCATTTGAAAGAGCTGATTTCAGGTTGAGAAAGTTTTACACAACCTTGACTTTCTAATTTAGTTAACTAGCTCTCCAAGTTTCTAAGAACGAACTGAAAACAGGAGTGACTCCAACTACTAGGGGTTGACGTTCCTATAGAAGACCTGAAATGAGGAGAAGAGGTCCCCCAAGACCCCAGGTGTTTGTTCTTCACACTTTGTGGTGAGGAAGGTTAGCTGGCAGGAATCTACTTGTTCTAGAACTCATCCTACTGGCAAGTCCATCTACAGAAGAGGAAAGAGGAAGAGTCCAACCCCACACCCAAACTCTCCAGATGGTTTCCAAATGACTTTCAGAACCAAAGCGTCTGCACTCTCACGAGGATGCATGATGAAGGTATAGCTGAAACTCTGGGGCTTCATCCTTAGGAGTCTGAGTGCCCCATGTGGTGACCAAGTAGCACGTTCCGAGCTGAGGAAACATTTCCTAACAAAGCATCTTCAAGGTCACTGAACACTAGTAGAGGTTCCCACGAATTTAAGTAAGAAGATGCTTCCGGTATGCAATGTTAATATCCTTTGGGACAAATGTTCAGGTTGAACCCAGAGCAACTAATCCTACTTTCTCATTATACATCGATAAGCTGTGGGAGTTCCTGTTCCCTTCCCCCATTTGTATAGAACATGAAAAAAAAAAACACTTTAAATTCACCTTTTAAATAACATTTGAAGGCTTACTTGGGAGCAGTGTTAATGATTTGACATTTTCTGATAATGTAAAGAATAAGCTTTGAAACATAATCCTTGATATGGGATATAAAATGTCTTTTTCATTTTCATTGTATTCTTGTCCTTGATTTTCAGTATTTGCCTTTATTGCAAGGGAAGTCCTTAGGCATGATTTTTGAAAAAAGAAGTACTCGAACAAGATTGTCCACAGAAACAGGTGAGTCCACAGACAAACTCGCACTTGTGTTGACGAGGGGAACAGAGGGTGAGGACCTGGGAGAAGTAGGCCCCGGGGGGATCTGTCTCTTTAGCAAGAACAAAGGGAAAACATTGGCACTGGGAGTAGCGTGGCAAGCCTCTGAAAGCTCTTTCCAATTCTCACAGAAGCTGCAGGCAGCAAGATTAGCTTCATCTGTAGGAATTCCACGAGGACTTGAGTAAAAGTCCCAAACAGTTCTTCGTGTTCACTACAAGATGTCAGTGGGCTTAAATTCTCAGACCTCCAAGTCATGTGAGCAAGAAATATGCATGTTTCTAATATGTAAAGAGATTTTTCTTGTTTGTACCAACTTTGCTGGATGGTGGAAACAATCTCTGCAATGTTAGGTAATCCTCATTCGTTTCAGTGTTTGCTTTGTCAATTTAGAGTCTCTTTCCCCTCTCCCCACCGTCGTGGTTAAGTCCTGGAGAGTATCTTAATGTCAAGGCATCTCAGGCTATGGGGATCTGGTCATTAGTAATCAGGATACCATCATCAAATGTCTATACTGAAATCTGCTGGGACTTCTGTATCTCTTTTGGACCTTGACTGGCTCCCATTCACTGTGGAGTCTGCTTCACTCTGATCACAAGACCTGAGATACCTCCTGGTTTGGTTCTGTCAACTTCTTGGCAGCTCTGCATGCTGCAGTTGGCACAGAGGTACTGCAAGGCTCTCTCTACTCTATCGCTCCTTCCTCTTGCTGGGTGCCAGGGAGTTCTATAACATTTGCTCTCTCCTCGAATTCTGTCTTAAAAGAAGACACAGATATTCTCAGCTCTGGAGTCCCCCAAACTCATCTGAAATTTCCATCATGCTCCATGCTCCCCACACTTCAGTACTTGGCCTGGGGGACAGACAGCAGGATACAGTGTCAAAGATACATCAGTTTCTATTTCTGTTCCTTCTTCTCTCTCGCTCTTCTTCCCCTTCCAGTTCCCAGTATTGGAGGCCAGGTGATAAAGCAGGAGGAAAAACTGGTTCTGACTACTCATGTATTCTTTCAAGTCTCTTGTTTGATCCTGAAATCCTAGGCTGTTGAAATGCAATTTTTTCTCAAACTATTATCTCTGTAATGAGTTTCAAAAGGTCTGTTACACATCACCTCCTCTTTCTCTCGGCAATTTTGCTCCATCAGACCTTTGTTGAATCAATAATATGACTGCCCAAATGGGCAAATGGATAGGATCGAGGAGGAGGTACCATGAACAAAAACACATTGGTTGATTCTTTGTATATCTTATCCTACTTACAAGCATCAGAGCTTTCTAGGGCTCAGAAGCAAACAACTACTTCATGCAATTATTGCCTTGTAACTATCAGTAATGCGGTACCTCAAATACATAACACAATGTAGTTCAGAGGGATTAAGTGTCTTGCTAAATTCATGCAATTAATACAAATAGCACCAGGATTCAGATCTCAAGTTTAGTGTTCTTACTAATGCACTCCCCTTGCCCCTTGAGAGAAGGAAGGAGGAAGAAAGAAAACATATAAGGTGTCACCTAATCTTTAAAGTCCTAGGAAGAAAACCGATGAGAACATTTTGCTCTTTAAAGCTGGGTGCTTTGAAAGGTCACACTGACACCTGACGTTTAGTAAAGGAAAAATGAATACTGTATAAACCAGCCAGTAATTTCCAGATTCTGCTCCTTTTGGCACTGGTTATCATTTTTAAATCATTATTACTTTAGAGAGGTGTTCTTTTTTGAAGTCATCAAAAGGATTGATTAATACGTAGAAATTGCTCAATTTTAAGTTTTTTTCAAATTATTTTTTCTTAGTTGTTGGTATTGTCTACCACTTTTCTTTGTTTGAATGTTATTTTTTATTTCAAATATCCCTGTTATCAGCTTTACCATTCACATATAATGTGGTAGTTAAGCTACTAATAAAACCAAGAGTAAAGATTTAATAAGCTTTTGGGTGCAGACCCTGTACCAAGTGCTCTACATTAATTACATAGATTATCTCACTTAATCCTCATGCCAATCTCCCCCTCTATGAGGGTGAGACCACTGAGGAAAATAGGCTGAAATAGGTTCAGCAGGTGGCTCACAGACATATAGCTAGCTAATAAATGGCAGACCCAGGATTGGAAGCCATTGTTAAATGTATTTTTAAAGTATCTAATTTAATTCGCACATGGACATGTTTTATTCCAGTAATATTGTTTCTACAGGTGGCATTAAGCATTTTGTTAAATGACGGTTTTCCATAAAGACATGCTCTGAAATCTGCACAAAATTACAAACGACAACAACAAATACACGAGAAAAAGGAACATATGACCATAAAAGTTATGGTTCACAGAGTATTCATCATTATCCTCAATAAATACCCATGGGTCTAATTGCATGTGGCATCCTGCCAAACTCAACAGTAGGAGAATCAGTCAGAGTAAGCAGCCAATTTAAATGCTTACAGAAATGGTAAAGCTCAACCCAAAACAGGGCAGAACATTTTCATTGTGTACATGTGCATCTTAATAGTTGTCCATTGGCACAATTTTTCATCAAAACCTGTTACCTTGGTATTTAGAATGAAACTAGGATGTGATTAAAACTGTCTATCACTACCCCTGATTTGTGCCAGCCTCTGGGATGGGGTGTTCCTCAAAGGACAGTCCTTGAGGATTTCATCCCAAGCCTGAGTTGCAAAGATACAGCAGCATGTCTACTTATCTCAGGGGACAAAATAAAATTCTCCATCCAAATAAAGCCATATTGATTGCTCTTGTAGTATTTTTATTTAAGTGTAAGGCACCTACTGAAAAGTGCACAAATCATTAAGTATACAGTTCAATGAATTATTCCAGTGAATACATGCTTGTAACTAATACTAAATAGAGAAACAGGATATTAACAGCACCCAGAAGCCCTCCCTTGTACCTCTTTCCAGTCGCTACTACCCCCACCCAAGGGTAACCATTATCCTGGCTTCTAACCTCATAGATTCTTTTTGCCTGTTTTCGAACTTTATAGAAATGGAATCATTCAGCATATGCTCTTTTGTGTCTGGCTTCTTTCGCTCAGCATTATGTTTGTGAGCTGTATCGATGTCACTGTGTGTAGTTGTAGCTCATTCATTCCTCCCCCACTCTTTGTGCATGCCTGCCTGGCAAACCGCACAATTCTCCTGTGTGTCTACTGATGATTATATTCTTTTATTGCAAATTAATTGAGCAGATAGAGGAATACATTTTTACTAATCTCGGTAAGTGCAGTAGCTGATAGAAAAATGCACAGAGCAATCTAAGAGATGGTTCTTTTCATTGTTTAACATTGGTATTTGACTTTCAAGGAGAAATAGAAGCGGGTGCTTGGCAAACTGTTTAGAATGCATCATCTTTACAAAGGCAGCAATATAAAAACCACGATACTATTCCGCAGGTATGAAAGAGCAGCACAGAGAGGTTAATAGCTGCCTTAGTTCTACCAGCAAGAGCCCTCAGAGCTCTGATACTTCCAGCGCATGCATTCTATCTATACCCCTTCTTCTAAAGCTTGCAAGGATCTGTGAGGAAAAGAAAGAGCAAAATAAGGTATACTATATTTCCCCAGACAGAAGTTGAGATATTAACAGATGAAATCCTTTGTTCAAAAAGATCTGATGTGTACGTATAAACAAATGAAATCGATAAAAACAAACTCCTGTGGATGAAGAGTGAAGAGAGAGTAGAAACCTGTTCCTCTGCCCTCCTCTCCTCAGCAATGGCAGCTCCCGGTGACTTCTCAGAATCTCTGACACCTTCCAGAAACATTTATTGCCATCCAGGTCTGATAAACTGGTGAATGCTTAACCTGTGTTTTGGACTGGGGTCTGAGGCTTCTTTTTGATCAGTGACCAAAACTGCAGAGGCAGTCCCTTCTTGGAGGTAAAGTCCTTCCATTTAATCTCCTTCAAGAACTGTTGAAGGCTTTGACTCCTACTTCTGGACACTTTCTGTAGCCCCTCTTCCTACTCCTACCTTGTAAGTTCAGGCTGGTTGAGAATCTTTACAGCACAAAGAGAGAAATGAAAAGGCAACAAACTAATCCTGGGTTGTTACCAAAATGACTTCTAGTCAAAGTAAGACTATGACTTGGAGCAGATCTGCCAGGAGGTCTTAAACTTTGTTTGAAACCTTTCTCCACAGTCCCCAAACCCTCAATGGCATTCACCCCTGTGCTAGGCACATAGTAGGTACACGATGAATACTTCCTCGATGACTGTGTAAGTAGTCATATTTGTTTGGGTGATTTTCCCTGCTTAGAAACAGATTAAGTACTCAAGAGTGATGAGTGATTATAATCATCACTAAATTCCATTAGCTCACTTTACACAGAATAGAAAATTCCATTAACAAAATTAGGAGATGTTCGTAAGTGAAAAGAATGGGTCCTCCCTCTAGAGTCAAAATCCTTCCGACATTTGTTCAACAAGTATTTGCTGACTACTTCCTATATACCAGTATTTATTCTAGGTCCCTGAGAATGATGTATCAGCGATCAAAACAGAGAAAAATCCCTGCCTTCATGGAGCTGACATTCTAGCTGGCACAGACAATAAACAATAGACATAATAAATAAGTGGATGATTTAGTATGTTGGAAGGTGATAAGTGCTCTCAGCAAGGAGAAGACTGCCTGGAACTGAGGGAAAAACATGTACTCTGTTATTTGAATTTCACCTTTTACTCTGCATAAAATGGAGGAATCTTTGGAGAGTTTTGAACACTGGAGGGAGATGATCTAACTTGCATTTATTTATTTATTTATTTATTTATTTATTTATTTATTTATTTATTTATTTTTGCAATTACTATTTTATTTTTAAATTATTTTTGTAACTCGCATTTTAAATGGGTCTCTCTGCTCTGTTGAGACTAATGCGGGGGCTGGGGGTAGAGACAAGATAGAAGCAGTAAAAGCTGTCAGAAGGTCACCGCTGTACATAAAGCGTGGGGCCAGGGTGGTAGCAGAGGAAGGGGTAAGAGGGTCAGATGCGGGGTATGAATTGAAGGGAGAGTCAACAAGATCCCTGATGTATCAGGTAAAAGAGAGGTGTCAAGGATGACTTCAAGGTTTCTGTCTAACCAACTGTGAGCAGGATGGAGCGGGACAGAGCAGGTTGGGCAGGACGAGTTTTGGAAGGACTGAGTTTGATCTTTCTATTAGATACACAAGCGAAGATGTTGAAAAGGCAGTTGGATATTAGTTTGGAGTACTGGAGTGAGATTTGGCCTAGAGATACTTGAGAGTCATCAGCATACAGATGGTACTTAAGGCTATGGGACCAGATACAATTATAAAGGAAATGAGTGCAGATGGAGGGAAGAGGACCAAGGACTAGCCGTGGGGCACATCAACATTAAAAGGTCAAGGAAAATAAAAGGAACCAGCAATAGAGATTGAGAAGGAGCAACTACCAAGGTAGATGTAAGAGCAAGGAGTAGTGGTGTCCTGGATGGTGTGTGAAGAAAGCTTATCGGGAGAAGTGGTGAACAACTTTGTTAAATGCTGCAAAGTCAAGAAAAATAAGAACTGAAATGGCCACTGGATGTAGCAATGTGAAGGTCATTGGTAAACTTGGTGAGTGGAGTTTTGGTGCAGTGTTGGGGGGCCAAAGCCTTATAGAAATAGATTTGAGGGAAATGAGACAAGAAGAACTGGAGAGAGAAACTAAAAACAAGAGTTTTGCTGCAAAGAAAGCAAAGACTTAAATGGATACCTGGCAGGGGAAATAGGCACAAGAGAAAGTTTGCATTTGTTATTTTATTTATTTTTTTAACACCTTTATTGTGGTATGATTCCTGTACAGTAAACTACACACATTTCAGATGTACACTTTGATGAATTTTGATAGATGTATACACCACAATGATGATAGATGAAACCACCACCACAATCAAGATAGCTAACATTTCCATATTGTTTTATTAATGAATGAAAAAATGAGAAGAGCCTGCTCAAGATGCAGATAATGAAAGGGAGAAAGGGAAGAATTGTTAGAGTAACGTCCATGAGTAGGGCATGGCTTCCAGTGCACACATGGGGCATGGCAAGTCCATCTACGCTTAATAGGAAGGGAAGTAGAATGCTGGCAGGTGAGAAAATGGGGTGATGGAATCTGCAAGGTCTCTGTTACCATTTTTTTCATTGAGGTAGGACATAAGGTTATCAACTGAGTGCTGGCTCTACTTTCAACATATATCAAGAATTCATTTTCTCATTGCTTCAGCTGCTACCATGCTGGTCCAAGCTCTCAACTCTAAGCCAGATTTTTGCAATGGTCTTCTGACTGGTCTCCCTGCTTCTGCCTTCCCCCACTATGGATGTTCTATTAAAACATAAGTCTAATCGTGTCATCCTCTGCTCCAATCCTACCATGGCTTCCCATCTTACTCCAACAAAAGTTAAAGTTGTTGCTTCCTCCCCACCGTCCTTCTGCAGCCTCACTGCCTAGTACTCTCCTCCTCACACACTCTACCTTCCAAGCCAAATTTCTTGTGCCTTGAACCCACCAGTCCTGACCCTTCCTCAGGACCTCAGGATATGGTCTTTCCACTGTCTGATATGTTTCACTGTGGCTTCCTTGATCATGGTAAAATGACAGCTCCAATTCCATACAGTCCCTATCTCCCATCCCTGCTCTATTTTTCATATAGTATTTGTCAATATCTAACATATAACATATTCAATGTACACATACTTGAGAATGAATGAGTACATTTCAGAACCATGCTGTGAGGCTGAGACCTGTTGCAGTCACTCAACAGACACAAGATGTGCCTCCCACCCAAATTTAGTTTGATTGTTGACAGTGAGGATACCACACATGCACCAAGAGGGTATGAAAAGGTTTATTACTCACATAATGTGGCTTTCTGGGGAGGGTGGGCTGGCTCCAAAGTTGGTCCAAAAGTGGCATTAGAGAGCAAGGAAATGGTATTAGCTTGGGCTTTTATTGTGCTTGGGGCCGGGGGGCGCTGGGGTGAGGATTCCCATGTACAGGCAAGGACTTGTGTAGTTTGAACCTCCCGCTAGTGCCAAAGGAGGAAGCATCTGCACCTTCTTATCAGCTTGCCCAGATATAGGGCAGAAGGAGAAGGGAGAGTGACGATGGGCTTGGAAGCTGGTAGCAATCAAACATCATAAATTGAGTCAGATACTTTATTACAGGATCCATAGCAAGTAGGACTGTTGGTGTGTTTCATGTTCTCTGACTCTACCTGTCATGTAGCACCTCAGATCTGCAAGGGATCTTAGGGCTCTAGGCAAACTGACTGATTTTCCAGATGAAGACTGAGTCCAGTTCCACTATGTCATCCTGTTTCTGTAGATCCCAATGGAAGTTGGCTCAGGGGCTAGCTCCCCTTTGGTAAAGCTCTAGGTTCTTAAAAACAATCTTGAACAAGTTTTTAGACTCTTTGACTCTCAAAACTCCTGTCTATAAAATTCTTTTTTTTAAATTTTTAATTAAAAAAATTTTTATTGAAGTATAGTCGGTTTACAATGTTGTGTTAATTTCTGGTGTACAGCATAGTGATTCAGTTATATATATGTTTAGAGATATATTCTTTTTCATTATAGGCTATTACAAGGTATTGAATATAGTTCCCTGTGCTACACAGTAGGACCCTGTTTATCTATTCTGTATATAGTAGTTCTGTATATAGTCTGCTAATCCCAAACTCCCAATTATCCCCCTACCCACCCCCTTCCCCTCTGGTAACCATAATTTTGTTTTCTCATAAAATTCTTATAATAATATCTAATATGCTCTTTGTCTGAGTGAAGGATTTAACAGAAGAACCTTTATGAAGTGCCACCACCTGCTAGTGCTCTGTGACTATAGTCATTCTAGAGTCGGAACATAGTGGCCTCTAGCTAAAAACCATTTGGTCTGGGCATATTTAAGGGAATACTTTTAAGTGTTAAATAGGTAGAATATAATTATTTTTTAATGTAGTAACAGAAATGAGAACAATTGCTTCCTTGTGGATATTTTTGTTTTACTTTTGCTTAAGAAAGTTTTCAAATGAACAGAAAATAGGGAGATGAGCATAATGAACACACACCAGTACCCCTTACATCAATCTAACAACTGTTAATATGTCGCCTTTTTTGATTTATCTATTCATTTTTGTCAGTGAAATATTTTAAAGTAAATGAAGGCTATAATGACATTTTATCCCCAATACATCAGTGTGCATATTTCAAATAAATAAGAATATTTTCCTGTATAGCTACAATATCATTTTCACACTTAACAAAAATGATTTGTTGATCTCATTTAATACCTGTCTGTATTCAAATTGCATTATTCAAATTGTGTTAAGCCTTCAGTGGGTTATTTCATGAAACTTTGGGCCAAATTCTCCTTCATGGGTCTAAGATTCCTCATCCCCCAATTCACCATGCGATTAATGATTTCCTCCTTTCTCATGGGAAACAGGTGCGATTAGAAAAGTGTGACTGTTGCATATTTCCCAAAAGATCAGTTAGGTATATTACAACAAGGAGGAAAAAAGTAATGTTTGTAAGATTCCTCAGACAAGTCTCTATCTTATAATTATACTTATTTGCTTTTACATGTGTATCTAAGAAAGCCTGCCTATTGAATCTGTCTCAAATAAGATAGTAAAGTTCTTTTGGGGGGGCAGGGGGAGGTAATTAGGTTTGTTTGTTTACTTTTTGATGGAGGTACTGGGGATTGAACCTAGGACCTCATGCATGCTAAGCACGCACTCTACCACTGAGCTATACCCTCCCCCCAACAAAATAGTAAAGTTCTAATTGGATGTCACCATTTCACATAATTTTGCCCAGGGTACGTGATAAAAGGGCCCTGCTTGTGCCCACAGAGTTTGGGGTAGACCCCTCTCTGCGTCATCCTCCTCAGACCAAAGGAATGTGTTGTGAGGGGGTGGGCAGGAGCCATCCTTATCTTCTCAGATGTCTGCAGTAATCTCACATTCCATGGAGGATTGAAGAGTAGTGAGGGTAATGTGTGAGTGATCTTAGCCTTGTCTTGGATGAAGGATAAATAAAACAGTTGAATGGCCCTTTGATCATGCTGACTTTTAGTGACCTGAAACTGCCATTTCAATGCTCACTTTATTTTTAATTTTTTAAAAATCAAGGTATAATTTACACATAGGAAAATGCACAGCTCTTAACTTTACAGTTCAAAAAGTGTTGAAGAAAACATATTCCCATGTATATGGGTATGTAACCTACAAACTCTATGAAGGTATAAAACATTCCTCTTACCCCAGAAAGCTCATCAGTGCTCCTTCCCAGCCAGTCACCCTCTCCAGAAGCAACTACAGTTTTAATTTCTGCCACTCTATGTTAGTTTGGCCCATTCTAGAGTCTCACATAAATGGAATTATACATTATCTACTCTTTTGTGTCTAGCTTCTTTTATTCAATATAATGTTTGTGAGATTCATCCATGTTGCATATATTAGTAGTTCATTCTTTTTTTATTACTGAGTAATATTCCATTGTAATCCATGATATGCAGTACTACAGTTTATTTGCCCATTTTCCTGGTGGACATCATTATGTATTTTAAAGAATAAAAAGGAGGAATAGCCTCTAAAAGAGAACAATGCCCCATATCGCCTGGTTCTGAACAAGAGGGTGGAGAGGTGGGCACACATCTGAAGGAGAGTTAAGTGCTGGTACAGAAAATTTCACCTGCTTCTCCTGGTTCCTCAGTTTGCTCTCCCTGGGAATTTCCTATCAGAGAGGCTGGTGAGATTGAAAGATTTTGACTTTTCAGTTGAGATAGTGCCAATTCCTCATAATTTTGTTTGCTAAGTTAATTCTTTTTTTCAAAATGCCTTTTTTTTCTCTCTCTTTTACTGTAGGTTTTGCACTTCTGGGAGGACACCCCTGCTTTCTGACCACACAAGACATTCATTTGGGTGTGAATGAAAGTCTCACGGACACAGCCCGGTTTGTAAATCTTCTCTTTGAAGCTTATTTCAGAATTGATGGACAAATTTCGAAAAGAAAATATGCTTCTCTTTAAATAATGGTTTTCCCTCTCAGCATCCTTTGGACTGTTCTCTGTTTTCCTTCTTTCCCTCTTTCACTGATGTTCTGAATGTCCCTCATCCTCTGACCACTTTCCTTGATGTCCTTCATCCTCTGGCCACTTCCCATGAGTTAAGAAAAATTTTTTTCTTCGCAATTTGAAGAGGTTTCTGATTATAAAATTCCAACCTTCGGGAAATTTAGTCATCAAGCCTGACTGTTATGTTTTACCCTTGAAGAAATGGAGGTCCAGGGAAATTGACATGTTCCATGACCCATAAGCAGTTAGCATCAGAGCAGGTAGCGATATTAATAGCTAACACTTATTGAATGTTTATTATGTGTCAGGCATTGTTCTAACTCATTTAATCCTTATAACAACCCAAACAGATTGGCATAAAGAAGTGAGACAACTTAATTAGGGACATACTAGCTACTATAACACAAAAATCTCAAAATGTCAATGGCTTAACATAGCGCAAATGTTTCTGATTGAGAAGATGGGAGGACTGATTATTTATGTGGCCATGCAGGGACTCTAGATGACAGTGGCTCTACCATCTTCAACACGTGGCCTCCAAGGTTATCCTGGGTGCCAATATCCAGCCAGGAGCTGGAGGAAGAGAGCATGGAGACAGGATACTTGCTTCAAAGCCACCTTAGCAAGGAAGCAGCAGTCACTTTCGCTCACATTCTATTGGCAAGTACGAGTAGCTCACCCCCCAACCCCACCTAGATGAAAGTGGAGGTGGGAAAAGGCTCTTAACCACTATACTACAGAGGCTGAAACAAAGGCCCCCTGACTCCCCATGCAGTGCTCTCACCATTATATCATGTCTGATTGAGAAATCCAGAGCAAATGTCTTTGTTTAAATATTTTGCCCTTGATATCAAAGACTTATGATTATTTTCTGAAAATGGCGTGCCATAAAGTAACTCCTTGCAGGCACCGTTTGCTTTTCATGGCGGCTACCCTAGTATATACTAAATGGTCCACCTCACTTGAATTGCTGAAGATATTTGAAACAACTCATCTTTAAACCTTTTAGTTATGTTATCTCAGATGGGACAATGTTAGGATTAAGAAGTGTTGTTTTCATCTTCTGGATGCAAGGGACAAAAAGAATAAATAAACATCAATGAGTTTTTCTTCCAAATATGCTACCACTGACTGGAATTATATTTGTCTAATAATTCCATTTCCACAAAAGTGAAATATACTTTATTCAAGAGCAACTATTACAAGCTGGTTAAGAGCCAAAGCCGGGGACACAACCAGGAAAGAAGTTTCCGTGGGGATCCTCTATATAGGATCAAGTGAATGATGATGAATGAGTTACGTGTGAACTAGTGGTTGGAAGAGGAACAGCTGAGCATCCAGTAAAGAGCTAAGGAGTGCAGGTTGGCCCAGAGCCCAGAAATCAGAGGTTAGAGCCCAGAAATCAGTGGAGTGGGCAGGACCCAAAAAGCAAGAGACAAATAGCTAAGCATGGGTTGAAAGCCAAGGATGGGTAGAAACATGTTCTTTTCTGTGCTTGCTCTCCACACAACAATTCCCACTGCAAGTACTTAGTTAGAGGAGCTCTACACAGATCCTGGGAAAAAAACAATTTGCTCACAAGTTCCAGCATGATTGGGACCTTTTAGTGCATATAATTAGTTCCACTGCTATACAGATATATGGATACGTAAAACTGGATTCACAGAATTCCTTCTGATCATTCTGTCTTATCCAAAAGACTCAAAGGAAAATAACAGCTCCTCCTTAAAGGGTGTATACTATGGACCTCTTATACTATTATCTCTAAATCTTTGTAAAAACCTTACACGGTAAGTATTATTGGCCCAATTTTATAAATGACGAATCCATGACTCAGAGAAGTAATAGAGCTTAGCAGCTAAGTCAGCATTTAAATCATGCCGTCGTTTTTAAGGCCATACTGTTTTGACTTACCCCTACCGTCTCTTATATAAGCCTACGAGAGGGGTAGTGAAATAAGTTATGGGAAGTACTGGCTTGTGTGTCACAAGGTCCCCACGACCACCCCAATGCTTGATGGTTCACCAGGAAGGTTCACAGGACTCAGCATTTAGTCGTACTCATGGCTATGATTTATTACAGGGAAAGTATACCAAGCACAATCAACAAAGGGAAAAGGCACATGAGGAGAAATCTGAAGGAAACTAGGTGCAAGTTTCCAAGAGTCCTCTCCCAGTAGAGTCCTCAGAATGCACTTAATTCCCTTAGTAATGAGTTGTGACAAAATGTGCAAAATGTTGTCCACCAGGGACGTTCCTTAAAGATTCAGTGCCCAGGCTTTCCATTGGGGGATGATCACACAGCATCCTCTGTTTGATATGTACCCAAATTCCAGACTCCTGGAAGGAAAGCGGGTGTTAATTTTAGATCATATTGTTTGTAAAAACATTTTAGGCATACTGAGCTACTCTTATCAGTCCTGGGAGTGGTGGAAACCCTTCCCAAGTTGAAGTTCCTAGATTCCACCCAAGGGCCAACCTTACAAGCAGTCCTTTCAAAGGACAGCAGTCAGGACTGCTATGTTAACTCTTTTCTGCATGGCTTGGAAATCACAAGACTTAAGATCTAATCCAACCTTCGCCACTTTACCTACTCTGTGACCCCCATAGGTGAAAATTTCTCTGGATCCTAGTTTCCTCTTCTATTAATTGGGGGAGGTCTGATCCCTAAGGTCCATTTTACATTCTTAAGTGTATGCAGATGTACTAGATATAAAGTCAGAGTCCTTACAGAGGTGTGCCCTGATGTAAACTATGTGTAAACTGATGCAGAGAAATTTGGATCTGCAAAGATAGGAGGTAAGAGAGAGAATGCCAAGGGTTCTAAAACTAATTTAAGAATTATGTCGGGGAACTTGTTAAAATGCAAAAGTCTAGGTCCCACACTCAGAAATTCTAATTCTGCCGGTTGGGGTTCAGTTGGTGTCTGGGAATCTGTATTTTAGCAAGCTATTCAAATTCTGCTGCAATGGTGGCTGGACGGCGTTTTGAGAGCCCCTGAATTGGGAGGTTGTGTAGTAATCCTGGGCTGTTGTGCTGTAAGTCTACGCTTGTAAAGAGGAGACAGCTAATAATATGGTTTCATGTTAACTGAATGTGAAGGGTATACTAATAGTGGAGGCAAAATAATTTCAGATTTGTTATTCTTACAATATATATGTATATATTAGCAGAAGCAGGAAAATGAAAGGAGTTTCTGCTTTGGGGAGAAGGTGATAGATTAAGCATTGGACATATTGCGTTAAAGGTTGAACCTCCAAGTACAAATGTCCCTGAGTCACTGGAGATAAAGGCCTTAGGTAAAGTTGAGAGCTGGAGAAATCGAAGTATAAACTCTGGTAGAAAAGGAGCTTCAGAGTATCATTGCTAGAGAATTGCAGAAGGCTGAACCTGGCTCTGGACCTGCAGTTAGGGAGGGACAGGAGGAAATAATTAGGGTCCAGCGAAAATAAGCATAGTGCAATATCAGAAGAGGCTGGAATGGGAGATGGGGATGAGAGAAAAGGGGTAGAGTAGCTACCATGGAAATCTGACTTTCTTTTGTGCACCCCATTACTGCTTTATCTGCCAAAATATCTGACAAACAAGATATGGCTGAGATTCAGACATTCAATAAATCTAAACTGAAGAAGACAAGAGAAATCCACTTGCCTTTCTTAGAAGTAATTAAACAGGAGAAGCGAGGAAATGAATCTTAATGACATCTACCCTGCTGATACACGTGGTACAATCCATAGCAATTGCGTCCTTGCCTTTTGTAGAAGTTAAACTTTGTAAGATGCAGAGAGATTGGATGATGTTTAAATGACAGTGCTGGCCCTTTCAAGTCAAGAGAACAGTGCACACCTGACACTGATTGACGGTGTTGCTTCTCTATCTGCCTGTCCGGCTGCCTTGGGGGCCTGGTGGAACAAAAAAAGTGTCTTCCCGTCGGTGAAAAAAAGAACCTGATGGGGAATACACTGAACGTGGCAACAGAAAAAAGAAAAAAGCAAACTGGGCCAGTCTCCTGAAAACTGTTAAATGCAATTTCCAAAATGTCACTTATTTAGTCAACTGATTTAATTATTCATTGATTCAAAAATATCTGTTGAATGCCTAGTTTTTCTTCCAGGCATTGTTTTAGCACTGAGAATAGAGTGCTGATCAAATCAAACAAAATACTTTTTCAAGTGGAAATTACATTCTTGAGGGAGGACGCTTTCACTAAGCAACAACAACAACAAAATAAAGCATGAATAGAATAGGAGGTGGAAATAAGTGCTATGGTGAAGCCAAAGCAGGGTGATCTGTGGGTGGACTGGGGGTCACTTAGGTTGGGTGGTCAGGGAAGACTTCTCTGAGGAGGTGGCAGTTAATTTGAGAGTTCATTGAAAAGACAGAGCCAGCTATGGGAAAAGCATCTCAGACAGAAAGAACTGCTGGTATGAAAACTTAAGGCAAGAACAAGCTTGATGCATTCAGGAACAGAAGGACAGCCAGAAATGTTTTTACATCTGCAAATAAACATACTTAAACTTTGCAAATTAAAAAAAAAAATGTACCCTTACAACTTGGTCCTGTCTCAGACACCAAAGGAAGGAAAAATCAGATCAAGGAGTGAAAAAAAAAAAACTAAATAAATATTCAAAATAAAATGTATTGCTCTTTTCTTACTTGACTGCAATAATAAAACCTGTTCAGTTTTCATAATATAGTGGGTGAATTCTCCTTAGCTAAGTTTCAGCTGAGCATTGTGTAATCTGAGGGTGCTCGTGGGGAGTGAAGAGGAGCACTGAGATGGAGCTGTCAACTGATATAGTGGAGGAGCTGGTATGTCAGGGTCCCCAAGACCACCCTCAGGTTCAATGATCCATTAGGAGGATCCACAGGACTCAGCACATGGTCATACTCATGGCTAAGATTCATTATGAAAAAAGGACACAAAGCACAATCAGCACAGGGAAAAGGTGCATGGGGCCAAGTCCAGGGGAGGCCAGGCGCAAGATTGCAAGGGTCTCCTCCCTGTGGAGTCACACAAGTCATGCTTAATTCCCCCAGCAATCATTTGTGACAACATGTGTGAAATGTTGTCTTCCAAGGAAGACCATTAGAAACTCATTGCATGAGACTTTTATTAGGCGCTGGTCACATAGGCACCCTCTGCCTAGCCTGAACCCAAATTCGAGACTCCCAGAAGGAAAGCAGGTGTTCAGCATAATCCATACTGTTTCTATAAACAGTTTAGGTAGTGAGCCATCCGTATTATTCCTAGGTATGGTGGAAACCTTCCCAAAGTCCAAGTTCCCAGATACCAGCCAAGGGCCAAACTTGTAAGCTAGCCTTCTGAAGATACCCATGTGCTATGTTAACTCTTTTTTGCACAACTGGGCTATCATCTCTTTTCTGGATTTTGCCAAACGTCCTTTACCTAGACATAATGTAACTGGCAAGGGAGAGTACTGCACACCCATGGAAGGACAGCCCTAAGATTTGAGTTGTTTCCTCAGTTCAGTGTGGTCCCTGTGGGGCCAAGCTCCCACTGGATAGAACGACTACTGCTCACTTCCCTCTTTGGGAAAGTCTCTTAGTGACTCTTTTCCACCTGCTACTATATTAAAAGACACAAAAGATATACATATACATTCAGTTAAATTTACTTCAGATTTAAGAGTGTTTTCAGATTTTGTCAGTTCTCTGGTGCTCTACTGGGGTTAAGAGTTGGATATTCTATTTTTTTCCCCTCACTCTGGGCTTGTCTTTTTAGAAGTGACACCTTAGTATGACTCAGATCACTTATTCTTTGGAAGTTAAAAATGGATGAAACTTAGCAACAGCAGTGGGACATTATCACTCTAATTTCAAGGCTTTCTGTTTCTTCCATAATGACAGCTGTTCAAGCCTAATGCTCTGAGTCCACTATTGAAAGGTGCATAATAGCTTCACAGTCATTTTCACTTTAATACGGTACTTAGTAAAACGGCTTCAGGAACCATGTGTATGAAGGGCTCCATATAAAATAATGTAACGTTGTTCTACTCTAATTACTTCCCCTATAGATGTAATTTACTTATGGTAGTGATTGCTAAAGTATTTTCTGCCAGTGTAAAACCAGTAGAAAGGAAAATCAGCTAAAACCACTGTTTCCTAGGGCTGCCATACAAACTGCCACAAACTTGGTGGCTTAAAAACAACACAGATCTATTCTGTCACAGTTCTGGAGGCTAGAAGCCCAAAATCAATGTGTCAGGAGGCCATGCTCCCCTTGAAGGCTCTAGGGAAGAATCCTTCCTTGCTCTATTCCTACCTCCTGGTGGCTCTCAGCAATCTTTGGCCTTCCTTGGCTTGTAGCTGCATCAATCCAATCTCCACCTCTATCTTTACCTTCTCTGTGTATCTCTGTGTATCCTCTCCCCTTCTGATGAGAATGTCAGTCATTGGATTTAGGGCCCACCCTACCCAGTATGACCTCATCTTAACTAATCACATCTGCAAAGATGCTACTTGAAACAAGGCCTCATTCTGAGTTTCCTGGTAGATATGAATCTGGGGGACACCATTCAACCCACTACACAACCACATATCCACATGCCCCTGCAGCAACATGGAAGGGTCTCAAATCATTGTCATTTGATAGCTCAAATAATGGAAGTTATAAAGGGATTTGTGGATGAGACACAGTCCTCAAGAGGAGTGAACTATTGTCACATTGAAAGGAATGTTTTGAAAAGCTAGAATACTGTTCTTAAGATATTCATATCAATGATATTAAGACCAAAAAAGGTCATCTTACTTAGGTTTCTTAGTAAAATGTTTTAAAATATTGGCATCTAGTGGGAAATACGTACCTAACTAGGTGCCAATAAATTTGTACCTAATAGGAAATATGGTATCTCTGTGAATATTTACACAGGCCACCAGGAAAGTAGCAGCATGGCAGTTGTATGTCCTTGGATAAATGGTAACAGAAGTCAGTCCTTCACAACATGAACTATGATATATTCATAGTTTAGAGGCAGTTTGCCATAATGTAAAGAGTAGGGGCTTTGAAGCAGGGTTGGGCTTCAGTCCAAGTTACAGCTCATACCACATTGGCCCTGTGGTTTGGACCAGTTGCTTTTGAGTCTTAGGTTCCTCACTTATAAAATGGGGATACAAATACTTATCCCAATCAGTTATATGAGGATAAATCAGATGGTGCTTTTAAGGGACAGGCACACAGAAGAAATTCAGGTAATGTTGATTGAATAAACTTATGGCCTAACTCAATCTCAGGACAAGCTCTGACTCAATTCTGGCCACCTTTGTGGTCTCCTAGAAGCTTATGCTGCCCCAACACAGAAATTCCTATAGCACATTTTGCGGAGGTCATTCTGAATGCTGTTATGCCATACCCATTTATCTCCGACGTCTTCTAAACTACAAACTAACATGTGAGTCAAAATTAACTGGCCATTATAGAAAACTTCCTGAATAAACTGCATATGGCAATTTCATTCAACATCCCTGGGCTTCTTCCAACATCAGCCCATTTGAGAGGAGGCCACCCAGGTGTGCTGAAGGTATTATCTTGTTTCCTCATCATCCTTATATTGACGTAACTAAAATTATAATTTGGGTAGGGATATCAGACCACTAGAATATTCTCCCTCCTAGAGGGAGACAGTTAACAGATTTATTCCTTGACCAATTTACACTGGGGATAAAATCCATGTCTCCTCTAGGACCTTGGCTTGCTTCCATAAAAAATAAAAATAGAAAATGCCCATTTTTGAATGATTATAGGGTTCTCAATGGTGTCATTATGAACAGCCAAAAATTCCTCCCACTGTTCTCCAGTCCGCTGTTCAACTGGTTGGCGATGTCACTGATAACAAACTGGAATTTACGGGGCACACAGTGATTCAAGGCAGGATGGGGACAAAAGGAAGAATGCATGGCAAGACCCTATGAGAATACAACTTCTGTTTGCCTTTGGCTTTTGCAACACACCCACCATGTTCCAATAGTTTAGGAACAACTCAGCTCTTTCTAAGAGCATCAGGATTGTTTCATGATTGCCCATCTCATTAACATCCATGTTTGCTTTTAAGATCTGGCCCAGCACACTACTGGGGTTTGGGGTTTTGTTTGTTTATTTGTTTCTTTCTTTGTTTTTAGTATCTGTTTACCCAACCACATAGACTCTGCATCAGGCTTTCCTGGGGCCATGGGAGACTTTGTTTATGGTATTTATTGTTTTGTTTTGGCTTTCTGGGTGTTTTAGTTAATTTCTAAACAAGTTTTGATTTTATACCAAAGGGAAAAAATATCAAAGAATAATAGAAACTTGAGGTTTGAAAGATCTTTATGAGCTAGTTAGATCAAGCATCCTTTTTATGCCTCTTCCACACCATTCCTTCAAAATTGTTCCTGAGCTGACATGAAAATATCCAATATCAGGGCATTCTTAATATACAGAGCTATCTTGTTCCATTTTTACACAGTCTGACTTTTCTGACCAGAGTTCATACAAACTGACTGAGAGTTCTCTTTTAAATTGAGTTAAAATTGATCTTGCTATGACTCTTCTCAATGCTCTTCTGTTTTTTTAGTATCTTCATAAAATCATACATTTGAATATATTTGAAGTTTTCAATTCATTGCAGTTATTATTCTTATTGGTGTGCAAATTGCCCCATATTTGGCCAATGCAATCTGTCTTAGAGTTAGCTACTGGGTCATTCTGACATAACTTTATTAGTCTTTGATAACTCCCTGGCTTTTTGATATGGCAAGATGTTCCAGGCTCATCTTGTACACTTCTTCACTAAGGCTGAGAATTAGCCATTACTCTAAGAAGCCCTAGTTCATTTTCAATTACTTTCAAAATTATGTTTGGGAGAAACTTTCTCTTTTGAAAGATATGGTTTTTTTCTGGTTATTACAGACGTACTCCTTTTGGTAGAAAATACTAAAAGAAATTTTAAAAATATAGCTAGAACCACCAATACTGCCATCACCCAGAAATAATCAAAGTTAACATTTTATCTCCTGAACCATCTTTCCATTTTCAGTCCTATTCCATGCTTCTCCTTTTTCTGCCAACAGCAGGAAAAGAGATGATGGGGAAAAAATAGACCACATTTTAAACATTTAGATGAAATCAAGTTGAATAAATATTTTAAGTTGTTAATTATTTTTTCGAATCCTAATATTGGCAATTAAACATCCAGAGAAAACTGATTGGTGTGAGAAACTTTAAATTTGGGTAATTTGGATTTTGCAAAAACTGTTTTGCTACCATTATTGACACATGCCAAAGATTATCTACAAAGCTGTGGGAATCCACTGGAAAGCAAACAGAACTCTAATATTCAACTGGAATGAAAAGAGCAAAATGAAAAGTCATTACAGAGCCAGAGAGTATTTTTAACTTGTCAACTTTTCATTTCTAACACACATAACACAGCTCTTACAATGTTTAAAGCTGGGATGTTAAATTGATGGAGAGCTATAGAAAGCCCAGATTACTGTTAATGGGCCTGTAAGTCCAGCCCGAGTTACAGGTTTGTCATTGTTTCCAGTGAAAAGATTTTTCTTTAAAAGATCTTTAGTAGACTGGAAGAAGAAAAATAAGAACAGTGATTTCTCTATGATTTATAGCAGCTTTAAACATAAAGCAGAAAGCAACATCATTGACAAAGTAATATTCATTGTCTATTTAAAGGCCTTTAATATCTTTGTTTCTCCAAGTGATTCCAATGTGAAAACAACTTGGGAGTTGCTCCTTTCCCTCCATGTCGTTGAGTCCATTTCACCTGCAGTTTCTGTGGCTGGAGGACTGAAGTGACATTTTCTATTAAGCTTTGTCATACTCTCTTTTGCCCATAGATGCATTAATGTCCAAGAGGCTTTTTCTGCCTATAGGAATATTCTGTACTCTTTGTACTTAGTTTATAGTCCAATATATTAATCTTACGAATTCAGCATTTCTATAAACGTAAAAGATTAAACATTCCTCAGTGGTTCTCAAAGTGTGATCCTCAAACCAGCAGCATAAGCATTTCCCGGAGCTTGGTAGAAATACCGATTCTTTTGGGCCCCAACCCAGACCTACTGGGATCAGAAACACAACTGGCTGCGTTCTAATAAGCCCTCCTGGTGATTCTGATGCATGTTCAAGTTTCAGAACGATTGCTTTAAACATTCACATACTACTTATACAACCACTAAATCAAATACATATTAAATGAACAAAACAAGTGTCCTCAACCATTTAAATATTGATTGCAACTTAATCAAATGCTTTAAAACATTTAATTTAATCATAAGCCTAGCATTTCAGATTTCCTTGAATGCTCTAAATTTTTTAAAAAGGAAAATATACACATAAAACACAACATTGATTACAGAGCTGATGAATATTTTAACAACAAAACTGAGCACAATGCTATTAACATCATAGATTTGATTTTGTTTACATTCTTACCCCTACTTTTTATTCTTATTTTTATATGGTCCTGGAATTTAAATGTATGTGTGTAATTTTACTAGACTGGAAAGAAAAAAAAAATCATCTCAAGAAGCTAGTAATGCAGGTTAAGTGGATTGCTGACCAGTTAGTTTTGGTTGGGTTATAGGAAATGGTTGCTAAGTTCAAGATGAATTAAATTGCAGCTTCTGGCCGCTAGGGTTGAATATGTTTTTATCACCTAGTTTTAGATTTTTTTATTGAAGTATAGTTAATTTACAATGTTGTGTTAGTTTCTGGTATACAGCATAGCAATTCAGTCATATGTGTATGTGTGTGTGTGTGTGTGTGTGTGTATTTTTTTTTCTTCTTCATTATAGGTTATTACAAGATACTGAATATACTTCCCTGTGCTGTATATACAGTAGGACCTTGTTATTTACCTATTCTGTATATAGTAGTTTGTATCTAATAATCCCAAATTCCCAATTTCTCCCTCACTTTTTATCATGGGTTCTGATATTCATTTCCTATTGCTGCTTTTTAAACAAATTACCAGAAATTTAGCAACTTAAAACAACACAAATTTATTATCTTACATTCTGCAGGTCAGAGGTCTAAAATGAGTCCACGGGGCTGTGTTCCTTCTGGAGGCTCCAGGGAAGAATCCAATTCCTTGGCCTTTCTAGCCTGCAGAGGCTGCCTATATCCTTTGGCACATGATTCCCTTCCTCTCTTTCAAAGCCAGCAACTTAGCTAGCATCTTCTTTCATTTCTGACTTCCTGCTTCTTTCTTATAAGGACCCTTATCATTATATTGGACCCATCCAGGACAATCTGCCCATCTCAAGACCCTTAACTGAATCACATCTGTAAAACTTCCTTTGCCATGTAAGGTAACATATTCACAGTTCTGGGTCTTAGGACATGAACATCTTTTGGGGAGCATTATTCTGTCTGCCATAGGATCCTTATTCTGTTTTTCATATGAATTCTGATTTTTTAAAGAAATTAAAATATGGGATATTCTTTAATTTTTATTTGTTTTCGATCTCTGGCAATATATGACCCATTGTGATATTTTTATGATATATATTTTTTTAAATTAATTTTTTCTTTTTTTCCCTTTTTTTTCTTAATGGGGGGGTGGTAATTTTAGGTTTACTTGTTCATTTTTTTTTAAACAGAGGTACTGGGAATTGAACCCAGGACCTTGTGCATGCTAGGCATGCATTCCACCACTGGGCTATATAACCTCCTCGCTATTTTTATGATATATTTACCTGGCCTGGTTTCAATATTTTAAAATATATGCCTTTCTGATTGGCATTGTTTTATAGTTAGTTGGGCCACCAAGAAGTTTCACTCCTAGAGAGACAGGAAAGTGAGTTTGAAAATTTAGATTTCTCCTTCAGGACAGTTAACTAAGTTATTAGTTTGGAATAAACAGTTGTATCATCTTTTTAATTGGAAACTGTATATGGCAACGGGTGCTAGTTAACTGCAAGACTAGTCTTCTACCTCATATAAGACCACAAATGCTAATGGGCTTGTCCATTTATGTTACAATTTTGACTATTTCTAGGACTATTTGGCTTATAAGTTGTGTTATTTATGGTTTACACACATGAAAAATGGCACATATCTATACTTTATGAACAGAAATATACTTAACAAAACCCCATGAAATATCTATCCATATCTATACAGTTATATATAAGCACTTTCCTACTTACTTAAGTAAATAAATTTAAATGTATGTGATAATAGTCATCCTTCTTTGATATTACAACCATATTTTTGTACATTTTCTTTATATTAGCTCTTATGAGCATCATGGCCTTTTATACATACAACTTGTTTTGCCTAATGATTTTTACTGTAAATGATCACAACTTGACAAATGTTTAAGTTGGTTCTTTTTCCTTTTAGCACTGCCTCTGCTATTTTTAAAATCATTTAGCTTCCTGGCAACAACAGTATTACAGATCTATACTGATTTTATCTCAAGGACATGGAATTAACTATTCTCTAATAGTTTCTGGTTCCCTTTTTATGTACAGAACAATATTAAGACCAAAATTTGGGCACTAGTGATGCTTAACAAGTGTTGAAGGGAGAAAAGATTATAGCTACTGCTGTTGCCATGGGACCACTCCTGTTAGTGACTGAGCTAAAAGGAAAACACGGTTGACCTTTGAACAGCACAGGGCTTAGTCCACATATGCACAGTCTGCCCTCAGTAACTGCCATTCCTCAGCATCCATGGATTCACCCAGCCATGGACCATGTAATAGTGTAGTGTTTACCACTGAAAAATATCCATGTATAAGTGGACGTGTGCAGTTCAAACCTATGCTGTTCAAGGGTCAACTGTACTTCTGTTATAAGTGTATAAGATCTTGTTCTTTCCAGTATAACATATCATGTTGTTATCCCTTATTTTTCTCATAGTACGAGATTTCAGCAACTAAGACTTTCCTCCTCTACACTGATCCATTGTTCTACCCAGCAGCAGAGTATCCCATGTTTCTCCCACCTCCTCACTCACTCTATTTTCTAGGACAATGGTTCTCAGGTTTGTCTTCATACTGAAATAACTTGAGGAGCTTCGAAAATATCGATGTGAGTCCCCCAGCAGAGCTTCTGATTTAGACTTCCAAAGGGCAGAATATGGCATCAGAATTTTTACAGCTCCATAGGTGATACTAATGCATAGCCATGGTCGAGAACCTCTGTTCTAGGAGGTGTTGGGCAACCTCAAAAGGCAGACCAGTCACTATTACATGGGAGTATACCACAGAGGGTCCAGGGATACCAACTCCACATGATAAACAAGGCAAGTAAATGCGTGCTTGCCTTTTGGCTGCTTCCGGAGCTCTTGGGATTTTTCAAGGGAGGGAACCACAACTGCTCTTTCAAAATATTCTTGAAAAACTCAAGTGTATAGGACATTGACTTCTCCAGTTGCTCTCCTAGCATCTCCTTGTTTCAGCCTCATCTTTCCTCATCCTTTCTCAACCTTGGTCTAATTACTTCAAGGTTTTCAAAGGCCTTGGTTTTCTCATTTATGAGGTTAAGATAACATTTACATGTGGTACACACTAAATCTAGCAAAACTCAACAACACATTGTAAAGTTCATGAAAGTCATAAGAGGTTGGCAGCCCATAGTCCTAGCTCCCTAAAATGATTTGAGAGGCTACAACAGAAGTCAGATCTGTTCTGACTGTGAGATTCCAGAAGGTCAACTGCAGTGGCTAACCCAGATTTTTTAAATCCTATCTCTACACACTGTAGGAAGATATATATATTTTAAAAAGTCCTTTGGGGTCAAACACTCCTCAACCTCCCACTCTCATAGAATTTTAAGTGTCATAAAATTAATAAATTCTTCTGAAATAGGGAATTGATAATTGATTATAATTATAGACCCTGTTGGGATATCTACCTCCATTTAAGTAACTTTCCCATGGTAGAGTTAAAAGCCTGCATTCTGTAGTATGAAACATCAGCATATCTGTACTGGGAAGGGAATTTGTATTGTGCTTTTGAAAAAAAGGGGAGAAGATTTAAAATTCTTTTACTGTAATAGCCTGTCTTAGGACAGTGGTTCTGAAACTTTTGAAAGTTCTCTGAGTTACTTGGGAAACTTGGTAAAAGTACAAAGACCCAGCGTCTATCCTATTTCAGGAGCTTGGACTTGTTTATTAGCCTTCACTTAGTTCTGATACACACCCAAGTTTGGGACCCATTCCCTTAGGGTATCAGATAGGTCTGGGTAGCTGGTTACTCTAAAGAAGACGGCCTTAATTTTTCTCTGTATATCTTGTTTTTGGTATTGTTCCTTTTAACTTTACCAACTGCCACATATCAATGATAATTCATCATCACAACTGGTAGGCCTACAATTGGTTTCTTATCTCTGTAAAAATGCTAAAATCAGTAGTCACTGGCTAAGACATCAGTGGAACAACATCTGGCTTCTTTACTGACTACGTGTTTATTATTAGTTTTTCAATCTGTCATGTTGATAGGTAGTTGTAACATAATAAAAGTTCCAATTTATTAGCATTTCTTATCACTATTTAAGATCCTAATATATGTATGTGTATGCATGACTGGGACTTTGTGCTGTACACCAGAAAATGACACATTGTAACTTACTGTACTTCAATTAAAAAAAGATCCTATATTAAAGAAGGAATTATTGATCATAATCAACTTTGATTGATCTTTTCTTGGTCTGCCGCAGTGTGTTGTCTAGCATGACAGATGCAGTGTTGGCGCGAGTGTATAAACAATCAGATCTGGACATCTTGGCTAAAGAAGCATCCATCCCAATCGTCAATGGGCTGTCCGATTTGTACCACCCTATCCAGATCCTGGCTGATTACCTCACGCTCCAGGTTGGCTTATTTCTTTGCCTAGCACAAGAGCAAAATCAATAAATAATCCCTAACTAGCTCTACATGGAAGCATTTAAATCATGGTATTGATGTTTTGTTTTCAAATATCATCTTGGCAAAGAATTATAGCATATGTGTGCATCTAGATATCCAGCAAAGACAGGGCATTGTGAAAAACAGATTATAAGATAATTCTATTCTCAAACCTTTTTCCAACCATTTTTAACCCCTCTCTCATCCCCTGTTCTTTCAATCACTTTGCTTTTTGGTGCCATATTTAACATGGTGGATGAACAGGGAATGCTGGAGCACAGAAAATCGAAAATCTTTATGTAATCCCACATACATCAGGCTCTGTGACTTGGGAGTGAAGATTAGTGGAGAGTGCTCTGAATATTCAAAATGGTCAATGATTAAACCACTTTCTGAGAAGAAGGCCATTTTCTACCATTTTAATAAACTGTTTAAGACTGGAGTTAAAAGCATGCAGAATTTATAGAATTGAGGCTCAAACTTAGCCACGGCCCTTCAAATTAAGGAACGTTAATAACTTTGAAAGATTCATCCCATTTGGTTTACCACAGCCAATCTACATAGTCTTGCCACTGGGAATTCTGACAACCATACCTTCTGTGTCTATGGACTATTCTGGGGAGACAGGACAAACTGGATAGGTCCATCTTCCTCCTCATTTGAATAAGCTACACACGTGCAAATGTGAAGTTAAACTCAAAAGTAAACTCTTTGGTAATGAAGATAAGATTAATGCAGAGAGGGTGATATAACAATGTTAGATACCAAGTGACTGTTTGTAGGTGTGGCTTTACATATACGCCAGATTATGTAATGCTTCCCCCTGGGGCTTCATCAGTTCTATATTAATACATTCACTGATGGACAGTGAAATGTTCTATTCATCATATTGTCCCCTGCAGGACCTGGTACCATGCATTCATAAAGGACATACTCAGAGTAGGAGTTGAATGAATAAATAGCACCTTATTAAGAGCATGGAGTCGAAATCAGATGGACCTGGATTTAAATCCTAGCTTTGCCACCCAGTAGTTCTATGATCTCCAAATTAGTTAGCCGTTCTCTTTAAAAAAATCTTATCTTTATAAATATATAAATATATAAAATATATGAAACCTATAGACACTTGAAGAAAAGTAAAACACCCATGTGCCCATTATATAAGATTTATAAAATCTTATCTTTATAAATATATAAATATATAAAATATATGAAACCTATAGACACTTGAAGAAAAGTAAAACACCCATGTACCCATTATACAGTTTTGCCAAATATTACTATAGAATTTTTTGTTTTTAAAGAAAATATTACAGATGGGGTTGAAGTCCACTGTGTAACTCTCCCTGATCCCACTTCCTCCAACCCCACAAAGAAATTTTTATCCTGGTGTTTGTAGTTATAATTTCCAAGCATCTGTTTATACTTTAACTGCACATGTCAATACCCATAAACAACCAAGAGTATTAACGGGCATGTTTTTCAACTTTATATAAATGGGAACATACTCAACTACCACGCTACACTGTTCTAGGTGCGTTGTATTTCTCCTTTTCTATACCAACAAGTGTAAGCTTCGTAAAGGCAGTAATTTTTGTCTTCTTTGTTCATTGTAACATCTCTAGGGCTAAGAACAGTGTCTGGACATTGATGGGTCTCAATTTGTTGAATGAAAGAATAAACACAACAAAGGTTCAGATTTGAAATATATGAAAATATGAGTCTCTATATGAGCTCATATAATGTCTTGGCTTAAGATATTTGGACAATTTGCTTTTTTTTGTGATTGTACCTTCATGTTATCAAAATGCCCTGTATAATGCAAAAAAAAAGTAGTTTATTCATTCCAACAAAGCCTTTAAAATTGAGATGAAGACTGCTTCCTTTATTTTCCTTATTGATTGTTCTTAATAACTATTCCTAATAATTGTTTCACATAATTGAATTTCCTCTCAGATGTAATCTCCTCCAACCTTTGCCTTTCAGGAACACTATGGCTCTCTGAAAGGCCTTACCCTCAGCTGGATTGGGGATGGGAATAACATCCTGCACTCCATCATGATGAGTGCAGCGAAATTCGGGATGCATCTTCAGGTGGCTACTCCAAAGGTAGGGAAACTTTCTGCCTTGAAACTAACCCCCTCTTAAATTATTCACAGACGTAATTACCTAGTGAAAAACAAACCTCTCTTTTATTCAAGGAGAGCACAGGTGAGCCCAGAAAATTTAAGTTATATTACTAGCCCTACTATAAAAGCTCTCTGGACTCTTGAGTGCCCAATTTCGGATCTCTATAATAAGAGATAGTCTTGGCTGATGTCTTTCATCCTGTGAGTCTGTGTTAAAAGCACATCTGAATTATCCCTTTGGATGCCCTGAAACCAGCCATTATGATAACTGGCATTCCTGTGCATTGCTATCACAAAGGTATAAGAAAGTAATGAAATCCAGACAGTGCTCCAAGGCATGGGGAGGATGCTGTCATTTTTTGAATACTACAATTTGGTAAAAAAAAAAAAAATCAATCTAATGTGAAGGACAAAGTGATGGCGTCTACACCAGCTTGATATTTCAGAACTCAAATTCAAGGGCGCTTTTAAATCTGAGTCCTGGCTGTGAAGTTGACCTCATGTACTTCCTACCTATCAGCCTCCCACAGAATGTATGGAAAATGTGGCTTCTTTTATAGGTCCAGAGTAACCCTTTTGATACACAAGAAACTAGTAATAATTGTCTCTGAGAAGTGGAACTGGGAAGTTCAAGGATAGAGGTAGGAGGGAGACTTTGTTTCCACAGCAAATCCTTTTATATGGTTTGATTTTTTTAACATGTAAATATTCTGCCAACACAAAAACATAAATTCATAAATAAATACACCCAAATAAAAAAGTGCAGATCCCCTTAGGAGAAGCTCTATGTTAAGATACTCCCAGCCTCATACAGAATAAATAGGCCTTTTAGGGGATAAAAACTAATCCTGTAAGAGATTCATACACAAACCAGCCCTAAAGGATCCCCACAGAACCTTTTATATACCCCATCTCTACTGAATTCTTTGCACCATTGTGTTTCTCATTACATATAATTTCCTATCAGGAGTCTTTTGAAGGGAAAACTCCCCTAAAGAGAAACCATTTCAGAAACGAAGTAAGAGAATTGACCTTCTCATTAAGAGATGATGATTCAAAATATTGTGCACCCGGGTATTTCTGACCAAGCATGTGTTTGCTGTTGTCTCAGTAGTCACTGCTGTGCGTTCACTTCGATGATCTAAGACATTCAGAGCTGAATATGTGAGGCCTAAAAATCCCCCACCCCTGCTTCTGCTTCTTGAGTTTAAGATGGACTGAGGGATTTCTGGGGATATGGGACTATCAGTGCTAAAAACCAGGAGGGTCACAGGCGAACCAGGGTGATTTGGTCACCCAAGCGCCATGTCAGGCACAGTCCCACAGCAGGGGGCTTCAGCCTGATCCGACCAGTGAGTTCTGGCATGTAGGTTATGACCCAGAGTCTTCCCAACCTGGGACAAGGAAGGTAGGCTCTTATCCTTGGAAGCGGTCATTGGTCAAGGGCAGGGTGGGGAGGTGGGGTGGTGAATCCCCTGGCACTTTTGGCAGGAAAAGCAGCCAGCTAGCCAGAGGCCAACTGCTGAAGAACTATGAGTGGTAGGTGTTCAAAGTGCACTGAAATTGGGAGAGGGAGCGAAAGCTATAAAATGGGGTCCTCTGACGGCATCTGGGTGGAGCACCAACGTTGTCTGCTGCATCCCGCCAAAGCCAAATAAAACCAACAAAACCAAACCAAATGCTTTTCCCTAGTGTTCTTGCCAAACCAGTTTGAGTCAGCGCACCTTGCTGCCTTAGTTTCCCAGGACTGCCATAACAAATGACCACAAACTGGGTGGCTCCAAACAACAGAAATGTATTCTCTCAGCTCTGGAGACCAGAAGTCCAAAGTCAAGGTGTTGGCAGGGCCATGCTCCTTCCAAAGCCTCGAGGGGAGGATCCTTCCTTGTCTCTCCCCACTTCTGGCAGCCCTAGGCCTTCCTTGGCTTGTGGCTGCATCACTCCAATCTCTGCCTCCATCTTCCTCCCTTTATGCTCGTGTTTCTCTGTCCAGTGTTCCTCTTCTTACGAGGATAGCAGACATATTAAATTCAAGCCAACCCAAATCCAGTATGACCTCCTTTTAACCAATTACATCTGCAAAGACCCTATTTCTAAAAAACACCATATTCTGGGGTTCTGGTTGGGAATGAATTTTTGGAGGACACACTTCTACCTAATACACTTGCCATAGGAGAAATGTCAGGCATAGGCAGCAGCATATGTTAGAAGTCACCCTATCATAGTAATAGGGGGACTGAGTTTGGGGACTCAGAGAGCTAACTCTTACAACAGATAATTCTCTTTCATTCAGCATCAGCATGAACTGAAATAAAGGGCCAGATCTGACATGTGTATAAAGTGGTTCTTCTTCATTTTATGGGAAGAGTTAGCACACGCTCACTACAAATCTAGTTTGGAGAAAGGCTCTATATTAATGAAAACTATTACTGCATTTAGTTTTTACAGATAAAACATACATTAACAATAATTGTTCCCTGCTATAAGGTGTTTTTGGAAAGGCTTTATTCTGTTGGAGAAATATATGGTTTCAACATTTTATTGCATGTCAAAGATGTTTTATTAACGTCAAAGGAAAAATTCCAATATTATAGAGTAATTTCAGTGCTGTTCTTATGCAGAAACTTATTTAAATGATAAAGAGTACTAAAACCTGGTTAAATCTTGGTGGGAGGGAGTACGACTTTTAAAAAGTCTTCTGGAAAATCTGAAGTGCATAAGTTGTTCCATCAATTTATAAATAGACCTATTTCCTTTAAAGATAAAGCAAGACTTGTAAATTTAAGAAGCAGTTGTAGGGGAATAGCTCAGTGGTACACCTCATGCTTAGCATGCACAAGGTCCTGGGTTCAATCCCCAGTACCTCCATTAAAATAAAAAAAGCACTGAAAAGTTTCCAAAGCCATAATTCATCTATTTCCCCATTCTTCAAGCAAGAATAACTTACATGCTCAAGAAAACATAATTTTGTCCTTGATTGTAAAATTGCTCCATAAACTATTGATGGTAATGATTTTAACATTGTTCTAAGTGAATATTTAGATGGAACTGGGTTTGTTAATCACCTTCTTAGTCTGGTTTTAAGATTTATGTAAAAGCCAATGAGTGGTTTAGTATTGAAAGCTGAGCTGTGAGTAAAGCATTCCTTTTTGTATTCTCAGTCATGGCCCAGTGCATGCAAGGTTGGGTGATTTTCTAATTTCCAAACCTCTCTGTTGGTTCTCTAAGTACTTATTGATTCTTTCTCTAAGAATGATTATACTTAGGGAGTAGAAAACTTGCCTTCCAAAGGGAAGGCTGAATTTTCAGGGCAGGAGGTACATGGGGTAATAGCCCAGCCGCTTCATTTATGTTCACCAGTATGAATGGTCACAACATTAATTCCTAAATTAGCAAGCCTTTATCAATTACCTCTCCCAAATTCCAATATACAAAGCTCCAGAATTTATGGCTATTTGAGGATGATAAAGCTGCCAAAATGCCTGCAGGCATCATCATCTGAGCAGTCTCTTTCCTCAAGAATTCTGTAATGAGAGAGGGAACTATGATAGACAATCGTATGCAAATAAACGCAATTTCAAATGAATAAACCTGAACATGCCTGTCGTGGGTTGAGTTTCCTGGGAAGCAGTCTCTGAGAGAGTTCAGCCTGCAGGATGTGCTGGATGTTTATTAGGGCGTGCCCTTGAGAAGGGGGGGGGGCGGGAAGGAAGCAGGAGTGGCAGAGGGAGGGAGAAGCCGAGCTGCGATGCAGGGCCAAGAACAGCCTCGGCTGACCTTATGGAGAGTTCTAGATCTGAGATGGCCATTTAGGGCTGTCCTGAGTTGGGAGGAGGGAGTCAGGTTTTCATGCCCTCCCGTCAGTCACTGAATGCAGTTGGCCTTGGAAGGGTATGTGACCTTGGGTGACTCGGCTCTCTGCAGCTGAGGCAGTGCCCAGAGAGGGCTGACAGCTGAAAGCCATCTTCCGGCAGCACGCCCAGCAGCTGGGGGTATCAGCCCTTTATTCATGAAGGGGGGTCTGGGTGGCACATCACAGCACCCATCACAATTCCCTACTGAGAATTTATTAAAACCAAGTCATGATAAATTCTAAGATTTCAGGAGGATGAGAAGGATGGAGGAAGGTGAGAATAATTATGGTGTTTGGACTGACAAGCCTTTCACATGGAGGGTCTGGAGGTGAGGCTGGGCTACAGTTTTGACAAGGGAGGAGCTGACAAGTTCCGAAGAAGATGGGCCCAGGAGGGGAAAAAGGGGAGGTGTTCAAGGGCAAAAGGCTGTGATGGCAGAAAAGGGCAAGACATGTACAAGGATGACAATGAGATTGGTTTTCCTGCAGCAAGATGTTGAGAAAAATTAAAAGAGACAGAAGCAGGAGATATCGGCCTGGAGCCTTGATACCCTTAATCAGCTTCGACTTAAGAAGCAAGTAGTAAACATTGAAAGCTTCAAAGAAAACAATTCTTGCTGCTCTGCACGGAACAGACTGGAGATGAGGATGGAGGCAGAGGGGCTACCTGTGGGATTTGGAATAGCTTGGGGGGCTTTAGCTGTTCCCACTGTGTCCCCTCACCTAGGGTTGAGACCAGGGTGAGGAGGCGAGGTGCTTATGGTCTAAAATTTGTGCTTGCACGACTCTGACAGCGAGTGCCTCCTTAGATTTGGTGCCGAAGCACCTTACTTGCCTCACCCAAGCCCCTACCCTGCCCTCACCAAACCATCCCGAACAAATACATTTCAGCGAAAACAGTATACTTGCTGTGAAAATGCCATTTCAAAGCAAGCGCCCTGCACTCAGAACACCTGCCGGTGAGCGCAAAAGAATAAGACGTGTGCATGTGGGCTCTTAGCATTTAACTGAGGGGGAGAGGGAAGGTTTTTCTGAGGAGGAAACATTTTAGCTGAGACCTGCAAGCATTATCCACATGGAGTGGGTGGGAAAAAGCATTTCAGACAAAAAAGGCATTAAAAAGAAAAACAGCTTGTGGAAAGACTCTGAGACAAAAATGCATTAAGTTGTAGAATTACGTATATAATCCTCTTAAACTATTAGAGGAAAAAGAAGACATGCTACCAAGAGTTAGAAAGCACCGCACCCCGTTGGTCTGAATGACTAAAGAGGGCAAAGATCATAAAAGAAAAACAGGGCAATTGATTAACTTTTTAAATTCCCCAAACCACTATGAAGATTGCAAATTCTAGATGGCAGTATCTTATTCTACTAAACATGGCTGGGCTACAACTTACAGCAAAAAAGGGAGAGAGAGAATATTGTTGAAAGGACAATAATGCATACTTTCTTACATATGAGAAAGTATAATTAATAAAATTACCTAAATAGCTGTTAATTCTTCCCCCTGCAGGGTTATGAGCCGGATCCCAGTATAACCAAGTTGGCAGAGCAGTATGCCAAGGAGGTATGCTCCTTATATGCAAAGTCCAAATTGTCCTTCTCTGTCCCATGAAGTTCTCTAACCAGCTTGTTTGTGTCTGCTAGAATGATACCAAGCTGTCACTGACGAATGATCCATTGGAAGCGGCTCGTGGAGGCAATGTATTAATTACAGACACTTGGATAAGCATGGGACAAGAAGAGGAGAAGAAGAGGCGGCTCCAGGCCTTCCAAGGTTACCAGGTTACAATGAAGGTACAAATTGATGCCTCTCTGAAGGTTCATTAATTCCATTCATAAAGGTCAGAAGCATCTAATCACTCATTCACTTTGGGGAGAGCAGACTGTCCTTTCATTCCCTATAGAGGACTCACTGACTATCCCCCAGTGATTTCTCTCCTCCTGAAGATTAGCTATGTCCTTTGGAAAGACACTTTTGCCCGGGATGAAGGAATTTGCAGCCCAGGCAGAAGAAAGAAGCAAGCTTTTCCCTCTCACAGCGCTGGAGACATTGGAATGCTTCTCTTTTTTTAGAGACATTACGTTACTTTTGTTGCAGTTTCTTCTGATTTCTCTAAGAAAAGCTCCTTAATTCTGTACTTCAGGCTAGTCCTTGCCTCTGTTTTCTAAGGACTCTCAAGTTCAGTTGAATTTTACTACCTGCCTCCAAGGCATTCCCAGGAGAATCCCATCTAATCGGATGCCTTTCATGAAGATTGAAGCAATGCTTCTCAATCTCGAGCATGCCTTAGACTTGCCTGGAGTTGTTCCTACACAGCTGGCAGGAACCACTTCTCCAGGGATTCTGAATCAGTAGGTCAGGGGTGGGACCCAAGAATTTGCATTTCTGCCAAGTTCCCAGGTGATGCAATGCTGCTGCTCCAGGGTCATGCTTTGAGAACCGCTGTTCTGCAGGAATACCCTCAAAGTCAGATGTACATTGGGATTCTGTTTGCAGAGCAACTAATTTGTTTTGGTGGAGAAAGTGATTGAGCAATTCCAATAGATATTTTATTGATAAAGTAAAATATAAATATAAGCTCCTTATTTATACATGACAACGGAATGAATTTTGAAAAATAAAAAGTAAAAATGTATTTTCCCCATCCCCTTCACAGTGACTATTCTCAGAGGTAGCCACTGTTAAACAATTTGTTGTGTCTCTTTGCAGACCTCTTCTGTGTACTTACATATGCCTACACACACACACACACAAATATTGATTTATCATAAATGGTAGATTAGACGTATTATTCTGACTTATTTTTTCCAAATAACAAATCTTAGGTTTTCTTGTCCATTCACTTAGATAGTTTTCATTCTTTTTAACGGCTGCATTGAATTCCAAAGTATGAGTGGACCATATTTTACTTAAAATGTTTCCTGTTGAAAAATTAGGCTATTTCCAATTATGCCGATTATAAACAATGCTGCAATGAAGATCCTTATCTATATTTCTTTGTGCAGGTATTACTAGAGAATAGATCCCTAGAAGAAGAATTTCTGGGTGAAGTGGCATATACTTTTTAAAATACAAGGAATGTTGCTAAATTGCCCATCCAAAAAGGATTGACAATTTAAACTCCCTCCACGCTCTCTCCATTCTTCGTTGCTATTTACATTTTGAATATTTAAAAATCTATATCTCATGCTTTTTAAAATTTTCATTTCTCTGATTACTAATGGGGTTAATTTAAACATCTTTGCAAGTTTATTGGCCATTTCCGTATCTTTTTTCTATAAAACTGCTGTCATATCCATTCATATCATCATATCACATCACATCATATCATATCCTTTGCCCGTTTTCTATTGTTTTTTGTACAAAACCAAAAAATATTTAGTACAAAGGTAGTAATTTTGAGGTAAGAAGCTATGAGGGAATGTAGTTTTGAATCTGTAAGTGAACAATGAAAATGGATGGGAAAATGTAACTTTCAGGCATTAACTGTTGGAGAAAATTAAAATTGTTAGGACATTTGCATTAAGAATGAACCATCTAGAATATGAAAATGAATATATGTATGTATATGCATGACGGGGACATTGTGCTGTATACCAGAAATTGACACATGTAACTGACTGTACTTCAATTAAAAAAAAAAAAGAATGAAGCATCTAGTGCATAGTGCCCATAATCCTGTTTAATGCACTCCTATCTCAGAGCTCTTTTTCAAAAATTTTTTTAACTAGTAATGAAGTATGCTTCAAGTGCTAAAGACAATAATTTGGAGATAAGCTAATAATATAACAACAAGGATATAAAAGCAACCTTTAAAATATACTGGGGTATAATTGGTGACTTTTGCTATCAGCCACATATTACAATAGTAGAGGTCTTTATTGAAACGTCCACTATCCCACTAGACAGAGTACCAGAAAACTGAGTTAGTGGTTTAATTTGGAGTGATAATCTTCCAAATTAAAAATGACTATAAAGGTTTGTAAGCTGAAAGTACCATATGTATTTCCACTGGGTGCCTTGAGCTTAAACCCTCACTCTTCCCCTTGATCTCTCCCTTTGCATTGACCTCCGACTCTAGGTCAGAGTCAGAGACTCTGACGACGACAAATGTGATAGCCGCATAAAATAGTCAAAACACAGTCTTACCTTCATCTTTTCTTTAGACTGCTAAAGTTGCTGCCTCTGACTGGACATTTTTACACTGCTTGCCCAGAAAGCCAGAAGAAGTGGATGATGAAGTGTTTTATTCTCCACGATCACTAGTCTTTCCAGAGGCTGAAAACAGAAAATGGACAATCATGGTAAGCAAGAAATGGAGACTGGAGGATAGGGAGTTCTCCATGTGGCCCCAACTTGGTCATTCGTGCTTTTTGGTAAATAATAAGCAACCAGGATTATCCACCTACATTACTTGCTGATACGGCATCTATTTTTTTCCTCAGAAAGTTCATAATAGAGTATTATTGCTTATTAGCATTTATTGTGTATTTTTAATGGAGTAAAAGTGATCCCCATCTAAATATACCTATTTTAGTCCAAACTCTTACTGTTGTTGATCAGCCTGGGCACCTGCCACCATTGCCTGCCAGCCATTATAAGTTGTACAATTCTTATGCAATAATTTTGTAATCCCCTTGATAATGTTTATAGAAGCCCCTAATTCAGTGGCTGGCACAAAATGGGCATTCAAAGAAATCTTAATTCCTTCCTCCCCTCTTTCTTCCTTTCTCTCCTTGCCTAGATAATTGTTTTGGTTCTCTACTAACTTTAGCCATACGGACACGTTTGTTTTTAGATATAGAACATTTGCAGAATTGCAGCAAAACTAATCTTAAAAATTATTAGTGTCTTTAACAAAATGCCACTAGTTTCATCTTCATCACCACTATTCTAGGAAATATTAACTTCACATCTCTGCTTCACAATATCTCAAACATTACTTTCCTCTCTGGAAATCAGAATACTCAAGTGCCACAATTTAGTACCGCTTTTAGTGATTTAACTCATCTCAATTACTAAACCATCCAGAGTCTAACTGTCAAACAATAGAGTCCACTCCAGGTTAATAAAGAAAAAGGAATTTGTTCAAGTTTTAGACACACCTCCCATAATCTCTTAGGAAAGAGAGTGCAGTGAATCATTCTTGTATACCACATATTCAGAAACAACACAGGCAGGAACATTGCCCAATAACACTGTGGTTATTTTGTAGCCAAAACACCACTGACACAGCCACACATAGCCTGGTACCTAATGCCCTGGAAACTAAATGTCAGATACTCCATTATAGCTTCCCCAGCTGAACCAGATACCTCCACCTGCATATGGACCACAAGATCCAATTGACCAAATATGGCTTCCACTACATGTTCACTTATGGTTCCAAGTCACAATGGCTCCAAGATGCAGCTGAGTGGCATGCCTGCACCCCAGGTGCAAGGGGGTCTGGGATATGTAGTTTATAGCTTTCAACATCTGGAGTAGACAGAAACAAGCTGGAAAGGACTGTCTGCTAATTATTTATATAATCTATAAATAGGGGTAGATAGGGTTATTGTGATCATTAAAATAATACATGTAAAACATTTCATGTTATCTAATACACTGTAAATATTGTTATTATAATTATCACCATCATCATCTTCATTGTTGATCTAATGCAGTGACCAGAAGAGATTTGAGCTCCATTCTGGCTGATTAGAAGCCAATCATGACTCCCTTTGCAATGAAAAGTTGTACATCAGAATAGACTCATGGACAGAGAATACAGACTTGTGGTTGCCAGGGGGGTGGAGGGTGGGAAGGGATAGACTGGGATTTCAAAATTGTAGAATATATAAACAAGATTACACTGTATAGCACGAGAAAAAAAAAGTTGTACATCAGGCCTAAATTTGTCTAATAAGAGGGTTGATATTTGTTTTACTGTACCTTCCAGCTTGCCACCTCAGGACATTAACTTTTGGCTAAAATGATAATTGTCATGTCATCTAGAAGCTTTAATGTCCATTAGGGATCACCTAGGGATCTAGTTAAAGTGCAGATTTGGATTTAGTGGGTCTGAGATGGGGCCCAAGATTCAGCATTTCTAACAAGCACCCAGGTAATGCAGATGCTGCTGTCCTGCAGCCCACATTTTGAGTAGCAAAGATCCAGATGACAAAAAAGAAAATGTGAGCTCTCCAACCATGTGCCTCAGGAAGAAATGTAGCAAAAAATTTTCCTCAAGCTCTATTCTTTATCAGAATATGACTGAAGTTATAAAGGTAAATCAACCCAAATCTGTTAAAGGTCCTTTCTAGAAATTCGGTGGGGGGAGGTAGAAATTAAAAGTAAGCTTTCTAAAATATCATTTATGAAGATGCTCTGCACTTCTGAATTTTTAAAAAGCTTACTAAGTACATATTTTAATTGAATTTACTTTAAAAATTAAGTACATAATGTATTCACATAGTTGAAGTGTTTACAAGAATATATCTGCCTGCGTGTGCATATATATATATACATACACACAGTGAAATCTTATGCCCACCCATTTTCCATCTTTCTAAGTCCTACCACCATCTCTACATCTCCCACCTAGCTGAGGTACCCATTTGCCCTAATGGGAAAATACATTTTAAAGAAAACAAGAGGCATGGTCATATTAAAAGAAGGTAGAGAATCTAATCTCGACTAGGAGTGAGGAGATGTGAATTCTCTGTCTTTGATACTAGTCAGCTGTGTCATCTTGCATAAGTGTTACCTCCCTAGGTCCCAGTTTCCTCACAGATAAAATAAGCAGATCAAGCTATATAGATGGCAAATATTTTTAATCTTAGGTCCGCAATCTCATAAACAGGCTACTTAAAGTCCTATGTTCAGAAGGTTCTAAGCTTGCCTGTGGTCTTGGAAAGAAAAAGTGGCAAAACTGACTAGTGATATCTGCAATGAATTCTGGAAGGGAGGTGGTGACACACATGCTATCTTTTTTATGTCTCTGAGTCATCTGATTAGAGTCAAGTTCATTTCGGCAGTCATATACTGAGTGTCTACTGTGTGCCAGGCCCGCTGCCAGGCATTGGAGATTTAAAAAAATGAATATTGTGCAGTTCCCACACGGTCTGTACAATTCATAGAAACATGACATTTTCAAGTGGGATGAGATTGTCTAAGTCTAAATTCCTATTTTATAGGCCAAGAAATTCTTCTTAGCTTATTTAGAATGGCATTTAGGTTCAGCACTGCTGTGACAGTTTTTTCTGGGATGTTCCAAAGGCACAACACGTGTTTTCCTCTAGAACTTCCCTATCCAATACAGTAGCCACTAGGCACATATGGCTATTTAAATTTAGACTTAAGCTAATTAAAATATAATAAAATATAAGATTCAATTCTTCAGACATACTAACCACATTTCAAGTGCTCAATAGCCACATACGGCTGGTGGCTGCACTATTTGTATTTGACAGCACAGACATAGAACATTTCCATCATTGCAGAAAGTCCTACTGGATAGCACTACTGTCTAGAGAATGATTTCTACACACATAATTTCAGGACAGAAGAAGGAAGGAAAGATACAATCTGGCCTCAAGTCCTAAGGTGCCCATAATGACTGATGTAATAACTAAATAAGCCGAAGGGCTTGTTCTAAAAGCATAGAACATTTTTAAAGCAAAAGTGCACTCTTTCAGTACTCAGGGGAGCTTTTTAAGGCCTCCATGCTGGGTGATTTCCAGCAGTGCTGTTCAGAACACTCCAATAATCACATAATTCTCTCCATAGTGCACAGGCCTTTGGATTTGTTGAAAAAAACAACACGCACACCCTCTCTTCCCCACAAAGTTTGCTTTTGTATTTTTCAATAATGAGTAAAGCTGAAGGACTCACGAAAAGTCAGGTAGTTTCATTCCTCTGCCTACAAACTTTACTGTGGAGCTAAAGTAACCTAAAGGGACCCAAAAAATCTGACACTTCAAAGTACTGCTATCAGGATGACCCTTAGAACTACAACGATATTGCAGATGTAATTCACAGTCTTCTATAGTCTCTTCTCTCCAAGTCAGGGGTGCCAGATAAAATACAGGATACCTGGTTATATTGGGGTTTCAAATAAACAATAAATAATTAGTATAGATATGTCCCATTCAATTTCTGGGAACATATAGTTTAAAAAAATTGTCATTTATCCAAAATGCCAATTTGTCTTCCTTCCTTCTTTCCTCCCTTCCTCCTCTTCCTTTCTTTCACTAAATCTGGCATCTCTACTCCAAACTGATTAAGATTTAACATTTGAAAATAAATTTGACACATATAATGACATTAAAAACAAAACCAAACCTGAGATGTTGTCCCGGGAAACCATAAAACAGCCTAAAATATTTTACCTGAAGGATGTTCTTATCCCAGAGTTTGACCTTCCCATTTTCTTCTTGTCATTCAGATCTCAATTTAAATGTCATTCCTTTAACAAGGTCTTCTCTGGCCACCCACTCTTAAGTGGTTCCCCAGCCTCCTTCATCCTGTTTCTTATTTTATTTTCTAATAACATCTGTTACTATTTGATATTTTCTTATTTGTTTGCTGCCTGTCCCTTCCGTATAATGAAAATTCCTTCATAAGAGCATTGATATTGTCTGTAATATCCTTCATCATACCTAGAATGGTGTCTGACAAATGGTACCTGACCCTAAATATGTGCTCAATACATTTTTGTAGCCTAAAGGCAATATAGAGTACTGGTTGGTTCTAGAACGTGGGCTTTGGAAATCACATTATAATTCTGGCTCTCTGTGTGATCTTGGGCAAGTACTGTAACTCCTCTAAGCCCAATTTATTCATATGAAAATGGGGATAAAATTGAAACAACTCATAAGGTTGTGAGGATTAAATGAGGTAAGTGTCATCTGAGCACAGTGGTCAAGGTCTAGGCCAGGCAGGTATAGACCCATCCCTTAACTACCACCACTCAGGAAAATAGCTATGCTTCAGTTTCTTCATCTGTATTTGACATCTCTTCCTCCCTCACACAGTAGTCATAGATACTAAATAGCATGATGCACATAAAGCAGTCGGCACAGGGCCCAGCACACAGTAGCTGTTCAATAAATACATTCAACGAACGCATTTTAAATCTAAGACCTGCACTTCTGCTAATGGCTAGGGTCACATGGACAGTATGGTTGAAAAGAAAGAGCAAGTACTGGAGAGGCAGTAAAGCTACCTCTTAAGAGTGAAGTCAGAGAAACTTGGGTCCAAACCCAGTTCTATGCTCTCTGTTATTTCCAAGATTGGGTCCCTCATCTATAAATGATAGTAACAGAAGCTACCTTAGAAGGTTGTTGCGTTAAATGAGATCACGCATAAACACTTCTCTCCACCTCACTGCAGCACCTTGTGCAATGCCTGGCAAATATTTTTTAACTGACTAACACATGGTAAGGCCCTCAGTCTGGTACACAGTTAAGCATTCAATAAACACCTGTCATCATTGTTTCTTATATTATTACTATTGTCATTATTGTGGAAGTTGGGAAGAGTAAAAGTGAAAATTAGCATTTGTAGCCAACAGCCTAATGGGAAGCTGTACTCTTGGTTATAAATATTGTTTCATGAGGACCCAGAGTCAGAAAGACATTATTCATTAACCCAAATGGTTTACTTTTACTACTCTACATCTGATGCATTGTAAACTTCTCCAGGTTACAACTACCCAAACCGTAGTGTCAAGAAAAGGATGGGAGGGACTCTGTATCTGTCTAAAACCAGCCAATACCTAGGTTTCACTTATGACTGGAAAATTCAGTCACGGCTACCATCTTGGTATCTTATTTCAACTCTCTCCCCTACTAGTCCTGGAATGAGGCCTAAATAAGCATGGTGTTTGTGTATATATTTGAGTCACCCTGATCCCTCCTGACCTGTCTTCATCCAAATAAAAATAAGTATTAGTTCAGAACTGCCCTGCTATCATTTCCTTGGGGAAACACATGTCAACCACAGGCCTTCAAAGCTGCAACCCAGATCCCCCTCCAGAGGTCCCTAAGCAGACTCTTGCTAATGTTTACCCATTTCTTTCGTTCTCTTTCTCTGTGTATCATCCTAGGCTGTCATGGTGTCCCTGCTGACAGATTACTCGCCTCAGCTCCAGAAGCCAAAGTTTTGATTCTGTGATGCTTGTCAAAAGAGAAACCGTGTTCTTCAGTGACAGAATGAGTCAGTTTATGAGAGAAGGAGAAGAGAATCTAATAAACAAATCCTGATACATGGTATAGGTGAACGATATGATATTGCTTTGCCATTGTGAAACCTTCCTGAATTTAAGTGCTGATGCACTGTAATACGTGGCCTAACTTGGTTTAAACTCTTTAATTCACAATTTCTGAGTTACAGTTGGGTACCATATTAATAATCATATACATATGCTTCAACTAAACATAAAATACTGCATTCATAACACATAATGTCTAAGCCATTAAATGTAATCTATGCTTATTACCTTAATAAATTATCACCCACACTAATTTATAAGTAAACATTTACCAGGCAGTCAGCTGCTGGTAGATCTGTGGGCTGTGTTCATATCCCCCAGGACCAACAAGGACGCCAAATGATCCATCTTGCTGATGTAGTACAATTTTCAGGCAAATGAGGTAGACATTCACTCATGGAGGCAAATGATGAAAATCTTAGAAAATAGCTATAATTGTGTCCAAACTCTGGAGTTTTTTTCCAGTCATTTGTGGAAGGAAGGACGGTCCTTTGAGAGCATACATCTCTTTTCTATAATGAATACTTAATGTTATAAGCCTAAAGAAGACTTTGTGAACAAGTGTTAAAACCATGGATACCTAGCTAGGAACAGAAGATCCATTAGTGACATTTTCGTAGGTTAAAATTCTCCAGCAGGAGCAATTTAATTTTTTCATGTTCCTGCTTGTCATGCATCTAATCACACTACATGCTGGATATTTCCATAAATCTACTACTTGCCACATTTTAGCTCATTTTTCTCCTCTAATTTTTCTTCAAGATAATAAAAATTTGCATTACTGGATTATTATGTAATTAAAGGTAGATGTCTCTTGTGGGTGAACAAAATTTGTATTGTTGAATTATTATGATATAATTTGAAATCTTTAGTTAAAATTAGATTTGCAATGAAGATGCCATAAAACATATTTTGTAGGGAGGGGGGAAGGCTTATAATATTACAGGAAAAATCAATTTTTCTAGCAAACATCAAAGGTGACTTTCATGTTTTTGGCCATTTATTGGGAGCGCTTAAGAAAGAAAGAGTGGAGTTTTGTGGACTATCTTTTTTCAGCAAAAAGTATAGGAATGATTTAACCAGAAGGTGCCATGTGGGCTGTGGAGGCTCTCCCTCAATCTGACAACATACAAAGGACATAATCCTGAGTATCCTCCCACTTTCTAAATGGTCCCCCATGGTGACGAGCTCTCATCTCTTTACTGGTTATTCTTTGAACCAAATATAAGGTATAATCTCCTTCCCTCAATCAGAAAGAACTTGTAACATTTTCTTGCCAAAATATAGTCACTTTACCTCAAAATGTCCCAAAGCTTTCTTTTTTATGAACACTATTTAACACTGTTCTCAACCCAAACTTGTAGGAATTTATTTGCTTTCTTAACTTTTCATCTTAAGAAGACATTATTTCATTATCAGGAATAAAGAAAACAGGGGAGGAAAATTGAATATTAATTTTTCCAAAGCTATTTTTATTTCCTGTTTCTTTTTACCCTCTCCTCCCTGGTTCCCTTTTCTAGGTAACTACAGCAATGAGAGAGAGTAACAAAAACTCTAGCAATGACCCTTGGGCCGCTCGTGTACATAATAGACCCTATTGACTTAATTACTATAACTAGCCAAAGAGCTCCTCTCTTCCAGGCTTTCTCCATTGTAACACTGGAAGTAAAAACATCATGTGATTACACTGCCAATGCTTTCCATGTTGGGGAAGAATTATCAGTTTTTTTTTAAAAATTTTTTTCTCCAGTGATAAACTTTTAGGAACTTTAGAAAAATAATTCAGTGTCAGATCAATGAATATTGAGCTAATGATCTGACTATTGTAAATCCCCAAGCAGAAAGACCCGCATAGGTTAGCGTGGCAATGCCACATCAGACCTCCTACACAAATAAATCACCTTAGAACTTTAGTTAAAATGGTGAGGGCCACTTGGTCCAATGCCAAAGTTCCAAGGCAAATCTTCTCTCGTGATAAAAATGAGTGAAGAATACTTACAGAGAGGGTTTCCAGAACACATTCTTTTTGGACCTTTTTGTCTTAGAAGTCCTCATCAATGTCTAGATTGTGGAGATAGTTGGGGTATGTCTTGAGACCTGGCACCACTCAGCAATTTTATAGGACTGATGATGAATATGAAAGGTCATATCAAAGAATGGAAAACCAGTCAAGTCACAATGATTGGACTCTACAACCAGGAACACTATATACTGACATGCAAGATGTACTCTGTGCAAAGACTCAGGTGAAAGGCGTGAATAAGGGTTAAAATCTGGTCTGCACTTCAATTACCAAAGTCTGGTGCCTCCTTAGAGGCATTACAGCCAGGAGGAAGGAGTGACTTTTTTGTAAGTTGTCCACCTGGGTTGGAGGAGCGGGACGCTTTTTCAGTATTTCATAAGCCTGAATAGGTGCTTTGTTTTAAGTCACACAAAGGGCCAGTATCTGGTAGGGGTAGCCCTACTATCAATTATTTATATCAGGAATTTTTTTCAGTATCACCTTGCACTTGATTAAATGAGACACAGAGGGACACTTCAGTGATGCTTTTGGCGTTCTGCCTCAGTTCCTGCCACAGTTCCATTAAGATTTCCATAATGGAAATGATAGCATCTGTCCATCTTTGTGGGGCAAATACATGACACAGATCACTGAGGCAGGAATTTGGGATCAACTCTGCAGTTCTTTAATATTTTAAAGAAATTCATCCCCAATAATTGTCCAGAAAATTTGATATCAATTATTGATAGAGAAATCTTGGTCAGAGCAAATGGAAGCAAATTCCTTCATATGGACTACGTCTTTTCACAGTTTGAATAGTGCCTAACTTATATCAATGACAGTAGACTTAGTTTCTAATCAATGTTTTTGTGAAACTCATTCCCAGAGGCAATGCAAGCACAACAGCTGCCTTCTGGAGCAAAATCATTAGGCAAATGAATTTTTAAACTGGAATGAGACTTAGAAACAATCCAGATCATCCCTTCATTTTACAAAAGAAGGAAGTAGGAAATAACAACAAAATGTTCCTCGGATAGAAAGATATTCTACAGGGAGGGATAATGCATGTGTTCAACACTCCTCTGCCAACTATCTGGGCTCTTAAAATGTAGCCACTTGATTTGATTTACCTCATAGGCTGAGTGGGGAATAGGAGACTGGCTGGCCCAGGGCTCTGATTCTGTGAGGCCAACAGAGAGGAGAGTTCACACCTCTACAGAGATGGATACGGATATTCAGGGATATGAACAGAGATCCAAAAAGCATTCATGCAGTAGATGCTGTTGGTGCCCCATCCAGATGCCTATTACCTGGGCTCAGCCATCCCCCAGCTGCTGTCAGAGTTGGCTACGAATGGCTCACAGCTGTCTCTTTTTCTGCAGTGCTACCCTCAGCCATCAGAAACCACTTAGCCCAGGAGGTTGGCCTCTCACCCCCATCCCACTACTGGCAGTCCTCAGTCAATGAGTAACTGATACAGAGGTGTATAAAAACTTGCCTCTCTTCCCTCCAGGTAGGACCAACCCTGTGGTGAAATCCATGCTTCCGAGCTCCCCATGGGATCAGACTGAAGCTAGTATCTGAGACCATGTCCTTGGTTAGCTTCCCCAGATGCTTGACCTACTTCCACTGCTTCTCTTCTCCCAAGAGTGCTTCCTCAATAAATCATTTGCACAGGAATCCCCATCTCTGTTTCTAGGGAATCTGATTGAAGATGATCCATGAATACGGTTTTTCAGAGATCTGTACTATACTGGTGATCCTTCAGGCATCAAGGGAGGTGTAGAAGATAAGATACCGTTAGACAAATGGTGAAGAGCTCGTGCTTAACAAGCAAAAGCTTTTCTGGTTACCAGGATCAGTCTTTCTTAGAAGGCAGCAGAACACTATAAATCACAAATATTATTTTCCTGTCACATGTTCAAATTCATAACAAGGAATTTATTAGCTGCATGAAATGGGAGACCAATTTGCTTTCCCCAGAGAAGAGTAGATCTGAGTTAACTGACGCCGTATTTCAGATTCATTTCTGTGATATTTTAACACGGGTTTAGGTTGGCCTCTGTGGCAGTTGTTTAGATGCTCTGTCCTTTGCATTGGCTTCCTGACTTCCCCCAAAGCTACTTATTCATCAAGTCTGGATTGGCGCCTGAGAATCTGCATTTTAACAAGTTCCCAGGAATGTCGATGCTGCTGGCCCAGGGACCACACTTTGAGAATCATTGGTATGAGGTAATTCTAAAGACTCATTTGAAGTGCCTTTATCCCCATATCCATAAAGCACCACCATAAGACATCTGATACAACTCAGATCCTCTGATTCTTAATCTGTCTTTGGAGCCCTTGAGGCCTGGGTTTAATCCCATCTCTGCAATGTAACGGCTATCTAATCCTGCTCTCCTTATCTGTAAAATGAGAATAATAATGCCCATCTCATAGTGTTGCCGGAAGGATTAAATGGAGTAACTTATATAAGAGTATTTGGCTTAAAGCAAGTGCTAAATATATATTAACCCCCCTTTTATTGGACCGATTGTTTCTAATACTTTACAGTTTTTCTTTGGCCCTTTATAACAAAATTATATACAACCATCAGAAACATATTGAGTAGAATAGTTGGTGTTCAAAAAGTGCAACGCATGAGCTTGTCTTCTAAAGTTGGCAGAACCCAGCAGCTGATGCTTCAGTTGAGCTCTTGTTCTCTAGAAGCTGGCTTGTGAATACATGTTACCTGGGTGAGTGACCTGGCTCTTTGCCAAACCAAATCACAGACGCCAACCAAGCCCAAAACCTAATCAAAGTGACTAAACTCTTTTGCTTAGGAGAGCATGATGGGAATGTACATTTATGTGAAATAAATCAGAGGCAAGTGGCAATTGTTGGATTGGGGGTCTAGCTGATAAAAGGGGAAAGGGATTAGGAAGAATTCATCAGGGTTTATCCATCTTTGTTTGAGGCTAGAACTGCTCAAAGGAAGAAATTTTCAAACTGTTCTTAAGGCAGAAGTTCTTGAACATTTTGTTTTCGGGACCTCTTTACACTCTCATAAATTATAAAGATCTCAAAGAAATTTGTTTATGTGGGCTATATCTATTGGTATATATAGCACATCAGAAACTAAAACTGAGAAATTTTGGAAAGATTTATATTGATTACTTCAAACTTAACAATAGTAAACCTATTATATTTTTAAGAAAATAACTATTTTTCCAAAACAAAGTTAATGAATAGAGTTTATGATATTGATTTGTATTTTTGCACATGTCTTTGATGCCTGCCTTAATAGAAGACGGCTGGATTCTCATATCTGTTTCTGCTTTCCATCTGTGGTACTATGGGGGTTTGAAGTATAGGAAGACTATCCAGCCTCTCAGAGATAAGTAGTTAAGAAAAGTAGCCTTTTCAAATAATCATGAATATTTCTTGGATGTTACACTGAAACTCTGCAAGTGACAGCTCCTTAAAGATTAGTCACAATGTGGAATCCGAAACCACATCAATGAGCCTTTCTACACTGTTACATGAAACTTCACTTTGATACATTTTTTTACCCATGAGCGGTTCCACATTAATCATTTGGAAAATATTAGATCTCCAAATTATGCAGATCTTCCAAATGATGGCACATTACATTATGTAAAATCAAAAAACTCCCTTTGTTAACATCACCACTGCTATGGTCTGAATGTTTGTATACCCTCAAAATTCATATGTTAAAATTCTAGCCCCCAAAGATTATGGTATCAGGATGTGGGGACTTTGGGAATTCTGAAGTCATGATGGTAGAGCCCTCATGAATGGCATTGTGCCTTAAAAAAGGGACCACACAGAGTTCCCTAGCCCCTCCTACCAAGTGAGGACACAGCTAGAAGGTGCTGACTGTGGACAAGGAATAGAATCCTCACCAGAGCAACCATCCTGGCACCCTGATCTTGGACTTCTCAACCTCCAGAACTGTGAGAAGTAAATGTCTGCTGTTTATAAGCCACCCAGTCTATGGTGTTTTGTTTACAACAGCCCAAATGGGCTAAGACAACCAGCAGTCTCATTAGAAGAATCTTTAAATATTGCAAAGAAGATAAAAATCTCACACAATTCTAATTTTCTCTTGAAAGCTCAAATTTAATCTTTGGCAACAAATACTGTCAGTTACTTTGCTTGAAGTGACAGGTTCGCCTTGTCACCTTTCAAGATGTCTGCCAAATACCCAAGTCCAAATGACCATAGTTTGTTACTTTTTTTTAAATTAAAACTTGTGTACTATGCAAAAAGGAGCTAGTTCAAAACACAGCTCAAAGAATAGCACGTGTGACTTTTCTTCAACACTATCATATTTTGTTAAGCAACAGAAAGGCTTAATGCTTACTTCTCATGTAATCACACTGAATATTAAAGAGACATGTACTCAAGGGTTAAAATTTAATGTTAATAATTTTTATTGCTTCATCAAAGATGTTAATAAGTAAATCTGGTCAAAAAAAAAAAAACTGCCTGGATGTGGTAGTAAAGAAAAAAATGACTTTCGGTTCTACTGACTTGATTCGTGCTAAGGTGTCAGCAGTCTTACCCACCATTCCTTTTGTACCATCTGTTGATGCTGCTGGTCCAGGGACCACCCACTGTGAAGCAAGCAATGCCTTCAGGGATCCAAGGGAAGCCAAGTGGGAAGAACTGGGGAACACTCATTCCTGATTAAATCAGAACAGCTGACTCTACTCTGATTTTATCTGTAATATTTAGTAACATTCCCCCAAAAGATTCTGATGGAAAATAAGTTTATGAATCACCTCTATAAAGCAAGTCTTGGGTGGCACTATGAACCAAAATCCATTTCATTCATCCTATGCATACCAAGCCATCTATTGTTTTGAGCCCCAGCTTCACGCCAGGTGCTGAGTTATATGCTGGGGATATAGTAACTGACAAGAAAGACATGATCTTTGCCCTCACGGTGGTTATAGTTTAGTAGGGGAGACAGTCACATGGAAATAGATATTGTGATATCTACTTCCATGTGGCAAATAGATAGGAGCTGTGAGGGAAACAAAGTAGATGCTCGAGTAGAGAATAAAGGGACAAAAGGAAGAGTACACATTTGGATCAGTAGTTCTCAAACTAAGGTAAGTGTCAGAGTCACCTGGAGGCCTAATAAAGAATACAGAGGCCCTAGTTTCTTGATGTATGGAGGGCCTGGGCCTCCGTAGTTTTACCAAGTGATTTTCCAAAATGTGAGTAGTACTGCTTTAAATACAGCGCCCAGAGAAAGCCTCTCAGAGAAGGCGACCTTCAAACTGAATCTTGACTGATGAGAACAATTGGGAGACCCAGGCTTTTCATCAGATTTGGATCAGATTTGTCTAAGGTGATGCCACTTCTTCTATAGCTACAGGTTGAGCTGTAGGGCTGATGATTTCATTTATGGCTTAAGTGAGCCCATTCCATTTACTACTATAAAAATATTTTACCACTTAAGTCAATAACTACAAGTTCCTATAACAAACATGTTTTATGAGCAGAAGTGGTTACACTAGATATTTTGTATTTACAAATCTTATCATAGAACATCTCTCTGAAGACCTTACCACATTAACAAGAGACAGAGCACATATCTTTATCTTTAAAAACTTATGTTCTTACTGGCTACTTTTCCAACAATGCCTTTTTATGTGGTCACTAGAATTTAAATGTCCTCCAAGTTCTCTTCGTTATCTTCCTGAGAGTTGTACAACCATCAGGACAATTTGAATTAATTCTCAAAATACTTATGCTAATAAGATTAGCTCCCCTAAAGACTTCTCATTAAATATAATTGTAAAAATTACATTTCTTTAAGTAAGGTCAGTAAAAGAAATTAAGGTATTTAATTTCTGATCCCCATATAATTAAGTGAAGAATAGAGAAGAATATTCCAGCTAGAGGGAAGAGTGCACAACTGGGTCCTGGGGTAAAAAAGGATTTGATTTCTTCAAGGACCTGGAGGAAGGTGAATATAGCTAGAGTTTAGTGAGCAAGGGAGAGAGGAGAACAAGACAAGTCTGGAAAGTTCAACAGAGGTTAGCTTATGTAGGCCTCTGAGGCAAAGGCAAAAATTTTGCCTTTTATTCCAAGTGCAGTGGGAAGACATTGATAGGATGTATCCATTAGGAGTGTTCTGAGAAGACAGCCATGAGTTGAGTGTATTGTAAAATAGTGTCATTGTACACAAACACACTGTTATCTGGTTTAACCATCATAGATATTTGGTTGGTATGAGTTAGTCTTCAAAGTCTACTCAACTGTTGACAAACCAATCAAATGGCATTTCCACAGCTTTAAAACTGAGGGCCAAATGTCTGACTGAATTTGAACCATTTAAGGATCTACAAAGCTACAATCTGTTTATAAAAGGAGGACCCTGGAAGACAAATGTGGACAGAACTAGCTCCAGAATCCCAAGCTCCATTTTATTGGCCCATGCTTCAGTCCATCTTTTAATTTCTCCTTTGTTAATTCTTGCCCTCCTCTGCTTCTCTATATTCACCTTCCTATTTATCTTTCAGTCTTACATCACCTCAATCTCTCTGTCTTCCCCCTGAAGCAACTGTAACTTGAGATCACATCTTAAGTGCACTATAGCCTCAGTGATAAGAATATGGACTATTCAAACATCCCCTCTTCTCTTATTAGTTGGATGATCTTGGCCAAGTCCTATAACATATCTAAGCCTCAGATTCCTCACCTGGAAACAGAGGATAATAGTAGAGCCTACCTATAGAAATAAGTGTGCAAGTCCAGGGAAAAGGGTGCATGGCCTGCTACATAGTACATGTTCAAAAATGTTACTACCATATCTCTAATTTCCTAATTAAAATTTCCATTTATGTTATCTCACATTTCGAGTTCTTTCAGTTCAAGGAGTATATAATTTATTTCCAAATCGGCCATGCCACCTTTCATTCTGTTGTTACTCTGTAAATAATTTGCCGCCTGCTTAATACAACTGTGAAATGCCACAAGAGTTCAGAGAAGGGAGAAAATACCTGAGAAGGGAACCCTTCAGGTCAGTGGATGGACGTGACTCCATCATCGCAGGTCTGGCAACATTTGGTTAGACAGATAAAAAGGTGAAGGGCATTCAGGTTGGCACATCTGTGAGCAAATGTGTGAGATGGAAATTCTTATTTGATGGTCAGTAAGTAGTCTATATTGTTCAAAATGGAGGATTTGTGTGTCAAAGTATTTGGGAAAGTATGTTGGTGTAAAACTGAAGTGTGCCTTCATCAAAAAGTTACTTAGTTTGGAATTTTTCCTGCAGGCTTTGGGGAGCCATTGAATAGTTTGGCATGAGAGAGGGACATAATGAAAGCAGTGTTTCATCAAGATTGATATGGTGATACTGTGGAGATTTATTTGGGAAACCAGTCTGGCGTCTATTTTGTTCCCTGAACAAGAGTAGCAGTTGTGGAAATGGAAGACTTGACCTAAGAGATAACTGACAGGACTTGGCAACTGAATCTAAAAGTCAAAGAAAGAGAATAAACACTTTGAACTTGAAATTATCATGAAACATACAAAAGCAGATCATTTCACCTCTTTGGCTTAATAGCTCTATCTTTAAAGCAGTGTTAATAACATATAATCTCTTAGCTTCAAAGGGATGAGAAGAACTTAAGCAAGATACTTGGTGTGATGCATAAATATGATAACAGATGCAAGGACCCCTAGCCTTTACATAGCACAAGGAAAGCAATTAATAAATGTTTGTTCACTTTTAATTATTTTGAATTAAAATAATTTGGAAATAAAGCCCCATAGACAAATCAAGGCAGTTTTATAGGGTGAAAATAGTTACAGCAAATGATGAAAGGAGATGATGGATATATTTCTTGTCTTCAGATCTTGATTTACAGATTAATAGATCAAACAGACATATTTCCTGCTCATGGATCTAAGAGTAGAATAAAGTAGGGAAACTACTTAATCATAATTATTAATCGCTTCCTTTTCCTTCCTCTTTCATCAGTAAAAGCTCAATAACAGCAGAACCTTATCGATGTAAACATCTCTGTTTCTCTGACCTAACAAAGTCCAAGTTCTTTGATAATTAAATTATTAATTCTTTAAATGCCACTGAGAAGAAGTTATACATATTTAAGTAAGAATGGATGTCAGTAATAAAAGGCATGATCCATTCCTTCCTCTGGAGCTAACCACTTCTCTGGTCCCTGAAGTGGCCATTTCCCTCCTTGTACCATTTCAATTTGGGCCATAGACTAGGCCTTCAATTTCTAGAGGGCCCCACTCTCATGACTCATATAAACCTAATCTCCCAAAGGCCTTATGTCCAAATATTAGGCATTAGGGCTTCAATATATGAATTTCAGGGAGAGACAACTCAGTTCATAACATGTCTCCTATGTTACGGCATGAAAACTTTTTCCAGGCAGTAAGTTGAATTTCCAGTGGCTTTTCTAAGGGCCTTTGTAGTGACAAAACTCTTTCTTTTGTGATTTCTATAGGTCTGCTTCCAAAGAACAAAGAATGCTGTAATAAATTATCAGTGAAAAAAAAAAATCCACATCAAAACCTTGTGTATCGAGTAGGGTAAAACCATCCCAAGCTCTCTAGGAGGTTCTGAGAACATTGACATGCCTTTTTTCTGACTGATAATGGCTAAGTGAGTCTTATTTAAAAGTGGAGACTCCCCACTAGAATGACTAAAATTTAAAGGAATTACAACACCTACTGTCTGTGAGGCCAGGATAGGATAGGGAAGAACTGAAACTCTGACACTTTGCTGATGGGAATGAAAGCTGGTAGTACAACCACATCACAGAACTATTTGGCAATATCTAGCAAAGCTGAATATACAAATTTCACATGACCCAGCGATTTCACTTCTGCATATGCACTCAAGATAAATGAGTGCTTATGCCCATCAGAAGACATCTTCAAGAATCTATAGCAGCTTTCTTCAAAATAGCCCCAAATTGGAAACAACTCTAACGCCCATCAACAGTAGAATGGGCCAGTAAATGATAAGATAACCATGCAGTGGAATACTATACAACAGTGAAAATAAGTACAGTCACCCACAAAAATATGGATGAATCTCAGGCGTAATGTAGAGTGGAAGAAACCAGACACAAGGGAGCTCATGAAACTTAAGGACAGGCAAAATTAATCCATGGTTATAGAAATCAGAATAGTGGCTACTTTCATGTGGATGGGTACTGATTGGGAAGCCCTGGAAATGTTCTATATATTGACATGATTGGTGGTTACATAAGTGTATGTAAAAATTTATTGAGCTCTTCTCAAAATTGTGCACTTTGAACTAAGTAAATTTCATCTCAATTAAAATTATAAATTTTTAAAAAGTATTTATATTTTTAAACATTAAAAAAGTTAGGGGAATCCAATGCACAGGAATCAAATGAGTTGCCTAAAATCATCCTTTGGATTTGGAAATGTATTCCACTGCAATGCTTCAACTGTACTGCTTACCAACGAGGAATGACATATTGAAAACATTTTATTTGATTAAAGAAAGTGGGCAGCTTCTTTGTTAGAACAAAGGTGCAAACTTTCTGAAATTAGTGGATTCACCAAATTTCTGCTCTGCCAAACTATGAAACAAGAGAGGGTTTCAAGATAGAAAAGTCTTTGTTGCTTCCCAATCTTACTGTTAAAACTCTCCTCAAAATGGGACTATTTTGGCTGGGATCCATATTGGACACCCATCCAAAATATTCAGATTACTTAAAATATTCAGATTACTTACAATGTATATAGTACTGTACACGATATTAAGAGGATATAGCACCCCTTTTTAATGAAGAGGCTATAATACATCCTTAAGGAATTTATGTGTCCTTTGAAGATATTTTGTTTATCTTTCAGATAAAATCTCATACCAGTCTTCTTGTTAAATGACATCAGCAATTAATTCTGAAAACAGGTGTTCTTAACCACCCATGGAATCCAATGAACGGACTTGAGACGGTCCACGAACCCCATGAAATTGCACACATTTTTACATGTGCATATTAGTATTTGTTTCTGTGATGGGAAATAAAGGTTTTGTGGCAGCCAAAATAGAACTCTCAGATCTCCTACTGCAAGGACCATAAGTGACTGATGGCACCAGCTGCTGCACTCTGAAATGTATCATTGTGTTGATGCCAAGGCCACGTTTCCCACAGCCTGCTTTAGGCCAATGATGCAGGACTTCTCTGATAGCATCGCTGGCTTGAGGACTCCCTGACAGCCTTGCAGAACTCCTTCAGAACTGTGTTGCAGTCTAAGATGCTTCCATCCAAACTTCCTACCTCCCTTCCTCCCAGCCTCCCCGGGTATCCTCCCCATTTTTCTGTCATAGGCACTTTCTCTAATAAATCTCTTGAATGGCTAGTTCTGTTGGGGCATCTACTTCTTATAGGTCCTAGACTACACAAGTGGTACCAGGAGTGGTTTGAGAATATAGGCAGTAAGATGTGGCGTTGGAATTTGGCCATTCACTTCCCTGCAGGTGAAGATGACACTGTCCTGATTGGTAGGTGAGACACAGATAGTCTCTGGCACAAAGTAGTAACTTACTTGTTAAAGATTTCCAGTGGTGATCCCAGTGGAGAAGTCCAGGGGTCAGGGGCATGCTGGAATACCCCCTTCAGAGTAAAAAACAATGCTGAATCTTACATTCCCTGTCACAGAGAAGGAAGCACAACATCTGGTAGGCCTCTTTGGGTCCTGGAGGCAGGACATTCTACTCCTAGGAATATTACTCTGGCATAAAGACTTTCAGCTTTTTTTTTTTTTTTTGGAGGTGGGTAATTAGGTTTGCTTATTTATTTATTTATTGGAGGTACTGGGGATTGAACCCAGGACCTCGTGCATGCTAGGCACGCACTCTACCACTGAGCTATACCCTCCCCTCAAGACTTTCAGCTTTAAGTAGTGTCCAGAGCAGGAAAAGATTCTGCAGTGGGTCTAAGTTATGGTACAAGAAACACTGTCACATGGTCTGTACAATCCAGCAGACTTTATGGTGTTACAAGTGTCAGTGGTGGAGAATGATACAGTGTGGAACTTATGGCAAGCTCCAGTGGGAGAAAAACAATGTAGACCCTGGGAGTCTGGATCAAGGGCATGCCACTCACAGCAGAAAATACTATGTCTTTTGAGGAATAGGTCCTGATATGTTAGTAGGCTCTGGAAGAGACAAAACATCTGACCACGGATACCACTGTGCAGCTGAAGCTACACATTATGAGCTGGGTTCTTTCTGAACTGTCCAGTCATAGAGTAAGACAGGACTAGTGTCAGTCTATAATAACATGGAAATGTTACATCCAGGATGGGGCTCAAGCAAGACCAGAGGACACAAGTTAACTGCATGAGCAGGTAGCCCAGATCTCCATGTCACCCATTAAGAGTTGTGCCAGTGCCCCACCAAAGCTTAAACCTATAGACACATGGGGGAGGATTCTCATACAAATAGCTGAAGGAGGGGAATAAAGCTCTCACTCAGTGTGTGAGTGAAAGCTGAAAATAGATGATGGCTGCATTACACCACATTCAGGGGTGGTCCTAAATGATCATGGGAGGGCTAATCTTCCCAGTGGGTGGAGCTGAAGTATGTCTGGTCATCAACTTCACGTGGAAGGAACAGTGGTCTGAGGTAAGAATATTTGGATTCATGTACAGTGGCCAGTGGCCTGGAAGGGAAGACTAAAAGATCAGATACAAGGAGCTCTGGGGTAGAGGCATGCGGATGGAAATATGGATGTGGGTACAAAATGTGAAGATCTTTGTATCACACGTAAATGTCCACCAGAAATCATTCACCACAAAAGAGGCACCTAACAACCAAGTAGACAAAATGACTCAGCCAGTTGACATCAGCTAGCCTTTGCCATCAGCCACAGAATTGGCACGATGGGCATATTTGTAGAGAGGCCGTGGTTGCTGACATGACCACAATAACATGGATTCTCACTTACCAAAGCTGATCTAGCTTACTGGTGTCTCCAAATGTCCAATCTGTTGGCAACAGAGACCCATTCTGAGCTTCCAGACCTGGCACTATCTCTTGGTCACTTGGTGTCAAGTCAACAGCAGTGAGTCCCTTCCATCCAAGAAGCATCAGCAGTTTGTCCTCGCAAGTATAGATACCTATTCTAGACTTTGGTTTACCTTCCCTGCCTATAGAGCCTCAGAAAGTACCACTATCCAGGGGATTATAGAAGGCCTGATCTACCAGCCTGGAATTCCATGCAACATGGCATCTGGTCAGATGGGACCCATTTTTACACCAAAGGATGGGTGGAAGTGAGCATATGACCGTGGGATCCACTGGTTATATCATGTACCACACTATTCAGAGGCAGTCAGCCTCAAAGAGCACTGGAATGGCTTTTGAAAGAAGTAACTGAAGTGATAGTTTGGAGGCAATACTCTAAAAGAAAGGGGTGCCCCTCAGGACACGGTGTATATATTAAATCAGAGACCTCTATCTGGTACTGTGTCCTTAATACATGAATCCAGAGACCAAGGGGTAGAAATATAAGTGGCTCCACGTACCATTGGAAGCTTCTGTGCTTCCAATCCCATCAGCTCTGGGCATGACAGGGTTGGTGGTCATGGTCCTCAAAGAGGGCGGATTCTTCCCAGAGGATGCAGGAAAGGGTCCCATTGAACTACAAGGTATGGCTACCACCATATACTTTGGAGTCCTTGTGCCCAGGGACCAGCAGGTAAGAAGAGGAGCCAATTGTGACGAGATGCCGACAATTGATGCCAATCGTCAGGAGGTAGTGGGGCTGCTTTTACATAATGGCAGCATGGAGGAAGGTGTGTATTATGTAGGTGATAAACTTGGGCACCTCTTCATAGTCTCTTACCCAGTTATGACTGTGCATGGGCATGCGCAGCAACTCAGAAGGGTATGATTCCCAAGGGCTCAGACCTTTCAGAAATGAAGGTTTTGGTTACGCCATGAGGTAAAGCCAGAAAGACCTACAGAGGTAACAGCTGAGGGTGAGAGAAATTTAGAATGAATAGGAGAGAAGATGAGCACTAATTGCAACTCCAAGACCCAACTGCAGCAACAGGGGTTGTGATTTGTCCCACTAACCCCCCTTTTCCAAGGTTTACCCTCAGGAGGAGAGGTCCATGGGAACCACAGAGGATCTGTTCCCTAAATTTGTGTGAAGTAGGTCTGTGCAGTGCAAGGAATAGACTGGTGGTCATGAAAATGTCCCTGACTTTCAGGAGTGTAACTGAACAATAGCCTCAGTGGGTCTCAGCCAGTGAGCGAATCTGACAGGGAAACTAAGGCAGGTGTGTTCCTGGGAGATGTGAGATTCTTCCAACAGGCAACTTTGGCTTGAGGACTCCTTGAGAGCCTGACTGAACTCTTAAAACTTCACCGAAGTCTAAGATGCTTCCACCTAACTTCCCTTCCTTCCTTCTCTCCTCTACAGGAGGTCAGAGCAGCCATCCTGCTAACTCTGAGGGCTCTCCTAACCTCCCCAGTTCCACCCTCCCCCTCATTTTTCTTCATAAGTCTTTCAATAAATCTCTTGCATGGCTAATCTCATCTTAGAGGGCCTGAATCAATCAGATACTCAAAAGGTCTGTGACCTACAAAAGGTTATGACCCGTTTGCTGGATGCTGAGTTTGCATTCCTGCCTTAGAGGAACCACGAACAGAATTTCAAAGAGGTCTCATTCAGTGGTCTCATTCTTGCTATATCCTTGATCAAGCAAATCAGATTGTGCTGATGCATCTGGGAAGATGCACCAGGAACAAGTTTAGACCCAACAGTGATTTCTATTCCCTCTGGCAAAGCAGGTCACCCTTCCAACAGAGTCAGTCTCATTATATAAACTATAAGGACTCAGTGGAATACCATGAAAGCAATTAGGCTGGGGAAATAGTCTGCTTTAAATTTACTTATTAAAATAATACATTAAAGAGAATAAAAATCTGAATCATCCAAGTTGCAATGCTATCAGTCACTCCCAGAAATTGAAGTGTACGACAAACACAAAGGCCTTCTCCATCCTGAAAAATGCAGGGATGAGGGAAGATGATTGCAAACCATTTCTGGAGAAAATTAAATACATACATTTCAGGTTTTAGCCACTTAGGCTTTTTTATAAAATGTGCACTCCCCAGCCACTGCTGAGCTTTCTCCATGATATTAATCGTGTTCTGCTGGCAGGGAGAGGGACAGTATCTACCTAATAGATCTGTTACCCATGGGGGTGTGTTTCAGAGGCTGGCGACATCCTCCTCTCTTATTAGTGACAGGACTGATTCAGGGTACTCCTCCCTGACCCATTTATTCACGGGCATGTTATTAAGAGTAATCTCAAGCTTTCTATTTCATAGCATTATAAAAAACAACTCAAGCAAAATTCATACTGTCCTCTTTCTGTCCCACTCTTGTGCTGGTAATATTTCTTGGGTCGTTCCTCCTCAAAACAGCAAAATAAATATCTTATTTTCTAGAATTTCAATGTCTGAAATCCCTCTAGGTGTCAGCCCAGCTTAAAGTAACTGAAGGTGTGACTCTTCTTAGCAAAATGTGCGGGGAGAGGCGAGGCTGGAGGTGGGGCCCAGGTTAAGCGGCAGTGAAGCATTTTTTAAAGCACAAAAAGTCCAAATTATCCTTCCTCAAGAGTAAGGTCTCTGGGGAGCACCCTGGTGTTCACACAGGGCATTAAGACGAAGAAACTGCTGGAACATCAGTAGGTTGATCACATATTCCCCTCATTTTTATATTCGTAGTTGCCAAAATCATCTGGGCATTCTTTTAAGGACAAAAAAATTACTGGAAGCCCATGCCAACTCTGCAATTTAATTAATCAGGAGACCCAATTCACTAAGTGACCCTGGAGCAACCATCTAATCTCTCACACCTAAATTCATCCATTTGTAAAACTAAGATAGTATTACTTATCTCTTCCTCATCCCATGGGTTTGTATGAAGGGGAAAGATGAACCAATTTTAATTGAATCAGGTTATAAAGGTCAAGATAAAGTGTCAAACCTGATTCATGCAATCTTTTAACTTTGTTCGTATTGGTCTTGCATTCACCAAAAGAAAACTTAGTAGCTCTGACAGACTCTTGAAGAAAAAGCTTGAAACATCCTTTGAGTACCTCGATGGGGAAAGGCACAAGATAAAATGTTACTAGTTAATATTAGTAGCTTAAAGATGACAATACTAGTGTTATAAAACCATCCCTCACATTGTGGTGTTTTTGAAAGAACATATTTCATATGGCTAAAGGTACATTTTAAATAGGTTAACTTTTTTTCTTATATTTCAGCAACTCCATGAAGGGACACACATAGCCCTCAGCAATAAGACTTAAAATTCCCTTTTTTATCCCTCTCCCAGACACTCTCATCACACAACACAGACATGCTCTCCTCCTCTCTCCTTCTAATCAACATCTCGACATTAGCAACCCACGCTTACACGGATATCTTGCCCACATCTAACAACTCGTGATCCCATGAAACCCTTGTCCATACACTCTGCTTCACCATTTCCTTCTGACTCTTCAGCACAGAAGCTCCCAAACCAGTTTGTCATCAGAAGTCCCTCCTTGGAGGACAGAAAAAGGAAAGAGCAAGAAAACAGTTCATTTTAAAGGCCATGGGGAGGGCAGAGGTCAGAAACTCTCAAGTGCCAAGAAGTTTTACTCCATCACACTATGAGCTGGCTGTCGTCAACCATGTTATGTATTTACAAATCTTAAAGTATTTCCTAACTAGTTTTACTACTAGCTTATAAACAGTAATGGTTCTCATTGGAGAGACAAGCAACCTATTTGACATGCAAGTAACAATAGCCTGTCTCTAGTGGAGCAGTAAATGAACTGGGTGTTTTCTAAGTCTTCATTCACCAAAAATTGTTCATAATGATGTATATGAGAGGACTTTTTCCTTCTAAATTTCACAAAACATCTTTCAAAATGAAAAAAGAAAGAAAAATTCTGTGTGTGTATTTATATTATATATATACAGATTATTATCAAATAAAAAGGTCTTTTAATAATGGTTGGTACACATTAAATAATTTTTTTGAATATGGCAGCTATCTATCTATGTATCTATCTATCTGGCTATCTATCTATCTGTCCATCCATCTCAAGCACAATTGGCCATTTAAGATAGGTCAAGGTTGGGGAATATATGTTCATGTGCTATGAGCTAGTTTTCGGATTAGAGCACATATTGTACTCGGCCTTGTATTATTGTTGTTTGTTAACAGGTCTGTCTCCATTAGCTCATAAACCTCTTGAATTCAATGGCAGTATCTCTTATGTCTTTGTATTCTCTAAAGTAGTGCTACTCAAAATGTGGTTGGTCCCTGGTCTGTGAATGGCTTGTCGGCAGTCTGCAGTAGAGAAGCACAAAAACTGAGAGTATGTATTTATAACCCGTTCTGGAAATGTAACATGACCATACTGTTTAAGTGTGTGCTCTCTGTAGTCATCTTGCTGAACAAGGCGTCGGGCAGACTGGGTGTTGTTGAACTCACTTGGATGAAGTGCATATGGTGTGAGGTGAGTACTTGTCTTAAGTAGCAATAAACAAAAACAAAAAACTGATGTGTTACCACAGATAGTTTGAGAAACAGTGCTCTCAATCAGGAGTTGGCAAACTATGGCCCGTGAGTCAAATCCTACACACCATCCACCTGTTTTCATATATAAAGTTTTATTGGAACAAACCACGTCCATTCAGTTTCTTATCATCTATGCTGCTTTCATCTTACAGAAGCAGAGTTGAGTAGCTGTAGCAGAGACCACATGGCCTTCAAAGCATAAAAAATTTACTATCTGACCCTTTAAAGAAAAGGTTTGCTAATCTTTGCTCTAAAGCTATGTTTTTTAAACTTTATTTGACTGTAATCAACAGTAAGAAATGCATTTTACTTTGCAAACATACATAGACACCTGTGTATCTATCTATCTGGGACAAAAATTTTACAAACGATATTTACTCATAATACATGTGATGTACTCTGATATTTCTATTCTATTCTGCTTTGTTCAATTTTGTTAAATAACATTGGCTACAACATAATAAATTAATAATATAACCTATTATAGATTTTTACCCATAGTTTGAAAATTACTGCTTGAAATCCCTTAGCACAGTGAATGGCACATAGATGGCACATAGGAAATATTTATTGAATAGTTTATTGATATTTACTATTACCAGAGTTATTTTCCTCCCATGTCACATAGGGTTTACTGATATTCACTATCATTTTCACCTTCTGAGTTCTCCTTTGTATCACAAGGACTGAAAGCCTGGAAACTATAATTCCCAGATTCCCTTGTCATCAAGGTTCCAGTTTGATTTTTCTATGAGAGAAATCGAAGGCAGAATAAGGGAGGCAGTAAGCATAGGACCTTGCCACACACTTCTACTCATCCACCTGAGAATTATCCCCTCTAGGGCTACAGTCAGCCAAGATAATTGGTGGCAGCTTCACTGTGATTCCTGTACTTCAACAAAAGGAATTTGAGGAGAAAACTACAGAAAGGAAGAGTGAAAGTCAGTGGTAAACATTTAACAATTGGTTCTCTGATTCATAGGACTTACCAATTTCCATGGTGTAAATACCACCACAATGGCCAATTTCAAGCTATCAGTGTGGCATCAATGAATGTGGAGCTGGGAAGAGATGCACATGACCAGCTCTGTAAGCTAGTGGGAGCTGGCTCCAGGACACTATAGTGTTATTAGTCCCAGTTTCCACCTGTTGTCTGGGCATTTTATCTGTCACTTCCCAAAGTATTTTCTTTTCCTTAATATTGTCTATTCTTGTTATTCATAGTAGTTATGTTCTATAAAGTCACTGCAAACATTGAATTACCAAATACTAAACCAGTGCCTCTAGGAAAATACAGGGTTAGGTTCCTGCAAGCTTCTAGTCATAACATTTTCATCAACCTATTGACACATAATTTTATCTGTGTTTCTGTTTAAAGCTACTTGATTTCATATACACTGTTGGCTCGTTAGCATTAAACTAACAGCCCAAAGCATTATAACTCATCCCTGAATGAAGCTTATCTAATACAGGTGTTTTCTCCACGAAGCACATCACAGCTTTCTTGTGCTTGAAATGCTAGACAGCACTCCAGTGCTATATGATTGGGGGCTATTTTAAGCAGAAAAATCACCAACAAAAGCACAAAAATTGGGAAAATGTGGCACTAAATAAACCTAAGAAAGCACACTTGTTTATAGTATGAGAGCTGAAGCAAGAAAGCAGAGCATTGCTACGTTCAACCTCAGCTAGGAACATGCACATTGAGCGAGCAACTCAAAATTTTCACTACTCTGTGCATGTCTGTGAATGACAGCAAAAGTACCACGAGTATTGATTTTGGTGTGACAAGTCAATTTTAGTGAGTAAGTAAATTCACAAATATGGTATCTGTGAACCATGAGGATCAACTGTACATAATGGTCACTCTGGTTACTAAGTGACAAAAGTCATTAGGTCTGATCTCTTATCTGGACTGAGTCTGTGCTGAGATGGGGAAAAGGTCTCTGGAAAAACTGGCTATGGAGAGTTCGCTGGAAAAAGCAGTCAAGATGGCAGAGTAGAAGGACCCTAAGCTCACCTCCTCTCATGAGCACATCAAAGTCACAACTAACTGCAGAACAACCACTGATGAAAAAGATTGGAACCTATCAGAAAAGATCTTCTATGGCCAAAGACATAAAGAAGGAATCACAATGAGATGGGTAGGAGGGGTGGACTCACTATATAATCACATCCCGTACCCCCTGGGTGGGCAACCCACAAACTAGAGAATAATTATATTACAGAGGTTTTCCCACAGGAGTGAGAGTTCTGAGCCCCACGCTAGGGCCCCTGGCCTGGTGGTCCAGCATTGGGAAGAAGAGTCCCCAGAGCATTTGGCTTTGAAGGCCAGCAAGGCTTGATTGCAGAAGCCCTACAGGACTGGGAGAAATAGAAACTTCACTCTTCAAAGGTGCACACAAAATCTCACGCACACTGGGACCAAGGGCAAAAGCAGTCATTTGATAAGAGCCTGGGCCAGACCTACCTGCTGGTTTTGGAGGATCTCCTGGGGAGGCATAGGGCAGCTGTGGCCCACCCTAGGGGTATAGACACAGATGGCAAGCATATCGGGGATCATTCATCTATGCGAGTCTCCTGGAGGCTGACATCTTGACACCAAGGCCTGGCTCCACCCAAAAGTCTGTAGGACCTAGTGTTGGGATGCTTCAGGCTAAACAATTAACTGGGTGGGGTCACAGCCCCATCCATCAGCAGAGAGGCTGCCTAAAGACTTCCTGAACTCACAGTCACCACAGGGACCTGCCCACCAGAGGGCCAAGACCCTGCTCTACCTGCCAGTGAGCAGGCACCAACCCTTCTCACCAGAGAGCTTGCACAAGTCTCTAGACCAGCCTTGCAGACCAAGGGTCAGACACCAGAAGCAGGAAAACTATAGTCCCGCAGCCTGCTGACCATGTCCACAAATGTAGGCCAGATATTACCCTGTGAGCGGCTGGCCCCTGGCCCTTGGGTGACGAGAGGGGAGTGCACTGCTGGGATGCATAGGATGTCTCCTACAGAGGGCCACTTTTCCAAGGTCGAGAAATGTAACTAATGTACTACATACATAAAAATACAAATAGCAATTCCAAGAGAGAAGTTTATAGTGATATAAGCTTACCTCAGGAGACAAGAAAAATCTCAAATAAACAACACAACTTTACACTTAAAGTATCTAGAGAAAGAAGAACAATCAAAACCCCAAGTTAGTAGAAGAAATCATAAAGATTATAGCAGAAACAAATGAAATAAAGACTAAAAAAAAATAGAAAAGATCAATGAAACTAAAACCTGGTTCTTTGAAAAAGATAAAGAAAATTGATAAACCTTTATCCAGACTCTTGAAGGAAAAAAAAAAAAAGAAGAGGGCCCAAATTAGTAAAATCAGAAATGAAAAAGGAGAAATTACAACTGACACCACAGAAATACAAAGGATCGTAAGAGACTACTATGAGCAACTGTATGCCAATAAAATGGACAACTTAGAAGAAATGGACAAATTCTCAGAAAAGTACAATCTCCCAAGACTAAACCAGAAATAAATAAAAAATATGAACAGACTGATTACCAATATTGGAATTGAATCAGTAATTTAAAAACTTCCAACAAACAAAAGTCCAGGACCAGATGGCTTCACAGATGAATTCTACCAAACATTTAAAAAAGAGTTAACACCTATCCTTCTTAAACTATTCCAATATATTTCAGAGGAAAAAATACTTCCTAACTCATTCTATGGAGGCCACCATCACCTTGATACCAAAACCAGGCAAAGATATCACAAAAAAGAAAATTACAGGCCACTATCACTGATGAACATAGATGCAAAAATCCTCAACAAAATACTAGCAGACTGACCCCAATAATACATTAAAGGGATCATACACTGTGATTAAGTGGGGTTTATTCCAGGAATGCAACGATTTTTTCAATATCTACAAATCAACAATGTGATACACTACTTTAACAAATTAAAGAATAAAAACCATACAATCATCTCAATAGATGCAGAAAAAAGCTTTTGATAAAATTCAACATCCATTTATGGTAAAAAGCTCTCCAGAAAGTGGGTATAGAGGGAACATATCTCAACATAATAAAGGCCATATATGACAAACCCACTGCTAACATCACCTTCAATGGTGTAAAGTTGAAAACATTTAGTCTAGGATCAGGAACAAGAGAAGGATGCAGTGCTGGGAAAACTAGACAGTTACATGTAAAAAAATGAAATTAGAACACTCTCTAACACCACATACAAAAATAAACTCAAAATGGATTAAAGATCTAAATGTAAGGCTAGATACTATAAAACTCCTAGAGGAAAACATAGGTAGAACACTCCTTTATGTAAATCGCAGCAATATTTTTTTTGGATCCATCTCCTAGAACAGTGGAAAAGATAATAAAAATAAATAAATGAGACCTAATTAAACTTAAAAGGTTTTGGACAGCAGAGAAAGCCATAAACAAAATGAAAAGACAACTTATGGACTGGGAGAAAATATTTGCAAATGATAAGACCAACAAGGGATTAATTTCTAAAATATAAAAACAGCAAAAACAGCTTAATATAAAAAAAAAAAAAAAACCAATCAAAAAATGGGCAGAAGACCTAAATAGACATTTCTTCAAAGAAAACATACAGATGGCCAACAGCACATGAAAAGATGCTCAACATTGCTAAATTAGAGAAATTCAGATTAAAACTACAATGAGGTATCACCTCACACCACTCAGAATGGCCATCATCAAAATGTCTGTAAGTAATAAATGCTGGAGAGGGTGTGGAGAAAAGGGAACCCTCCTGCACTGTTGGTGGAAATGTCAATTGGTGTAGCCACTATTGAGAACAGTATGGGGATTCCTTAAAAATTAAAAACAGAGTTACTATATGATCCAGCAATCCCACTCCTGGGCACATTTCTAGAAAAAACTCTAATTCGAAAGGATACATGCACCCCAATGTTCATACCACCATTTACAAGAGCCACGACATGGAAGCAACATAAATATCCATTAACAGATGATTGGATAAAGAAGATGTGGGGTATACACACACACACACACACACACACACACACACACACAATGGAATATGACTCAGCCATAAAAAAGAATGAAATAATGCCATTTGTAGCAAAATGGATGGACCTAGAGATTATCATACTAAGTGAAGTAAGTCAGACAAAGACAAATATCATATGATATCACTTATATGTGGCATCTTAAAAAGTGATACAAATAAACTTATGTACAAAACAGAAATAGACTCAGAGACATAGAAAATAAACTTATGGTTACCAAAGGGGTAAGTGGGGGACGGGGAGGGAGGGATAAATTAGGAGTTTGGGATTAACAGATGCACACTACTATATATAAAATAGATAAACAACGAGGATCAACTGTATAGCACAGGGAACTGTATTCAATATCTTATAATAATCTATAATGGAAAATAATATGAAAAAGAATATATATATATATATGTATAACTGAATCACTTTGCTGTACACTTGAAACTAACACATCGTTGTAAATTAACTATACTTCAATTAAAAAGCCTTAAAGAATCATGAGATCTTTTCATGGATAGAAAGATTAGGAGCTCTGGAAAAATTACTGGGAGAGAAAGGAAGATTTGGAGTTTTGACAAGATTCTGTTGAAGAGAATTAACGTGTAAAATCAACTTAATGGAACTGCAAGGGGCCAGAAAGATTGGATTTGTTACAGGTTTTAACTTTCTCTAGAGTCCCTGGAGCCCAGAATTCTAACCAAACCTTGAATCTAACTGTGGATGTTTCAGTCTGCCAGCTGGCAAATGGGATGAACAAATAGGGTCGCTGCAGCCTTCATCCTGAGGACTCTGTTGGAATTTATTGCAACACCAGCCTGTATTTTATTGGTTTTCAACATGAGGGAGAAATTGAGAAGGTGGGAGCATCCTTATGAAGTCTGGTCTTTTATTCAAGTCTATTAAAGAATGAGAATGGTGCTGCAAGGACTTATCATTTGTGTGTCAGATAGTCCTTATTTATCTCTCCAGTTCCATTCTCCACTCTTCTCTATCCTGCTCTCTGCTCCAGGAGCTGACTTTTATAGACTCCATCAACAGATTTCTTTGTCTTTTGGCTCATGGTTATCCAATGGTAGACACCCATCAATCACAGGATGGGAAGAGAGTGAGGTTGAGGTATTTATTCCCCTGGCTGCTTCCCTGTTGGGTTACCACAGGTTGGCAGTGGTTACCATAGGCCACAGCTCCCATTGGGTGACCTTCCCTTAAAGCTACAGTTCTCTTTTAAGGTTCTGGTAACTGCTCCTTCTCTTTATCCCTTCAGGCTTAGAGTTAATGGCCTCCTGCTCATGCAAATCCTAGGGTACTCCATCATTCCATGTTAGTTTTCCTTAACCATGTCCACACCTTGGTAAATAGTCCTTTAATTAAACTGTCCTAAATTATCTTATTTGGCTTATATGACAATAAGATCATATTGTTTCCTTCTGTGACTTGACTGATGACATGGGGTTCAGGTTTTGTCAGCCTGATCCATTATAAAGGTCCCCACTGACATCCATCTAATGATTTTAACAGCTTATGATGATTTATGCTAGAAATGCTGTGCATCAACTATGCAGTTACCCTAAAACATAGTTTGTACAAGAAACAGAATACTGGATTCCTTCTCTTTATTAATCAATTTTAAAAATGAGTTGATGTTCTAGTAACTTCCAAAGAAGCTCACTTTTTTCAAGTATTATAAAATCATAGATATTTATGTATTTTGTGTGCTTCATTTTTCTTTTTGATGCTGAAATTGTCCCATCTTTCACCAGCAGGAACCTTTTTGTCATGACCTCAACAGACTTCGATAGCTTCCTTGCCTTCTAGAACAACGTGGCATCTCAGATTCCTTTTATACCTTCCCTGCTCCAGACTTGGAACTAAACATTACTCTAAGGAGCTCTGATTCCTTTTTGTAGCAAATACTATTTAGAGACCATAATTGAGATGTTAGGGTCCTCATTCTTATTGGGTTTTCATTGATTCTACATTTTTTAAGTGAATAGAATTAGGAAATATGTATATTTCTAGAAAGTACAAAAGAAATCATGAATTTATACTGATATTTCCAAGGCAAATTTAAGTTTATAGGGCTCTTTTTGACTTTATATTTGTATCCCTTCACTTACAGTGAAAAAAATTTATTCTTAATTAAATTAACAATTAATAATTTGATTTCTCCTACTTTGCATACCATAAAAGTCTCAAAAACAATATTATTATTAAGAATAAGACTATTGAGTTAGTCATTAAGTTTCAATAGCTCTGTAATGAGGGTACCTGTTTCCCCACAGCCTCACCAATGGAGCATGTTGTCAAATCTTGAAAATTTTTGCCCCTCTGATGGGTGAGAAGTAGTATCTCAGTGTAGTTTTAATTTTCATTTCTCTTATCATGATCAATGTATCTCTGCATATGCTTAAGGGCCATTTGCATGTCTATTCGTATAAACCTCTGTCTTTATGAGACAGGAGAGATTTAGATGTTCTTCAGATAATGTGACATGAATGTCTTAGGTTGCCCAGAGGCAGAGAGACAAGGATTCATGTGAAAGTGAATTATTAGGAAGTATTTCTAGAAAAAAAACAGTAGGCAAATGGAGAAACGAGACAAGAAAGGAAAGGAGGCCAAGCCAGGGTGTGATAGCAAGTAAAGTTCCAAGGAATACTGCTTTGGGTCAGTCTCAAAGGGGATTTGTGGAGACAGTATAAAACACATCTAAGAATTGTCCCCATCAGGCGGCAAGGGAGCTGGAATATTAATTCTCTTCACTGTCAATCACTGGTTAAGCGCTGCTCTCAGGGGATACAGAATTCCCAGGCACTTCCAGCTTTCCACGTCTCCAGGCAAATCAGGCTCCAGTGGCCTGAGGGTAGTCAGCCAACTAAGAGATGTAGGTGCTGGCTGTTGGGAATGAAAATCCACATAGAGTCAAGAGACATGGGAATGGTAAAGGGGTTGGAAGAGGGTGTGGTTATGGGAAGATCACTGGCAGCATCTGCTTCAGTGTGTGACTATCCACCCCGTACTCATGGAGGGTGAGCACTACTATCAGGCCTGATTTCAAAACACCAGTGTCTACGATAAATGAGAGAGCATCACTGGCATTTTATTTGCTTGATTTTACTTCATAAATATTTTCTAATCACATGTGTTAAAAGAAAACTATGATGTATTTCGTACACCCAGTTTTCCCTAGACACACCGTGTTGAGTCAGATGGCTCCTATGAGGCTGCCTTAGAACTTTCACAGATGCCTAGGCTAATCCCTTTGTGTGAAATCAACATCTAGACCTGTGATGGAATTAAACCAGGATCCCCATGATACTAGAATGAGGAATAAACAGAGCCTTGTTTTCCCAACTAATGAGAACACACAGCTCTATCCCGGGTGGCTTTCCTTAGAGGTTTTGCAACTATAAGATAATCACATGCAGGCCAGAGGTGTAGTTCAACAATCCTGAATGAGAAACCAGGAAAGGAATAGAACAAAATGCCTTGCTTGAGACTACCAAGTGTATTAACCCTATGGCAAGAAGATTACTGACAAAGTTAACAGATTTTTATCTCTTAGGCCTTTCACTCTGGACTCCAGTTTTGATTCATAGGAGGACCTAAAGGGCTATAAGATTTCAACATCTCAGAAAACAGGGAGCTGTTCTTCATTTCATTTATTTTCTTAATGCTTAAAATTAGTAAGTGGAAACACAGACTATGAAAGAAGAGCTAACATTAACAGATATCTACCCAGAGTGTAATTTCCTCATATCCATATTTTTTCTCCTCCTCAATTCTAAAGTTAAACTTTGGTCAGTTTTAGAGTGACCTATTCATCTTGATTTGCCTGGTATTCTTGGTTTTAGCAACGAATGTCCTAAATCCAGGGTAATCTCTCAATCCAGGGCAAACTGGGATGGTTGGCCACCTTAGAAATATCTTGAATAATTCTGGCTACACTGATGTCTTAGGACTGAGCTACTCAAACTAAAGTGCGTCCAAATTCCCTGACAGTTTGTTAACATGCTGATTCTGATTCAAGAGGTCTGGGGTTGAGCCTATGAGCCTGCATTTCTAGTTCCCAGGTGATGCTGATGCTGCTGGTCTACCCATGTACCACACTTTGCAGGGCAAGGGTCAAGGGTAGGCATAATATTGATGCCATAGTTTTACTGCAAACCTGTAACATTTGAAAATTAATTTTAGTTCATCTCTGCTTTTAACTTAAGGAAGGAAAAGTGGTTGTGTGATAATATTATTCCTTTGTGAATATTCATAATGAAGAGAAAGATTAATTTACTTGCCAATAGTTCATTTGTATTTATAAAAACAGTTTAAAATAAGGGTACTCAACTTACAACAGAGCAAATTTTAATCGATACAAAAATTATAGATGATGTTTGTTGCTCTACTTTTTATATTGTACTGTTCACCTTTTATTTAGTTCTGTTTTTTGTATTTGAACACATTTGAACTTCATATTTTTAGATCATTTTAAAGTCATTAACACATCTGCATTGCTCATTCCTATCACAACCACATACAGGCACCATCTGTACCTTCAAATGGAGTTGTGTGTTTTTCACCCTGATTTCCGTATTCCTACTTTACAGGAACATATTTCTTTATAAGTCTTGAATATTTCATATATAAGATATGAAAGTGCTTGGTAAGGGTTCTTCCTAGATTTATTTCATCAACTCCTTATCTAAAACTTCATTTATTTACTTTTCTTTGGGCACATTTCCCAGTGACAAATCTTTGAACAACACACTTCATCAATGCCATGAGACAGCTTTGATTTTAGGAAAGAAAAGCTGATTTGGAGGTATTCTGACATACCACTGCAGGCTTATTGCTATTAATCTCCAATGCCACCACTAACATAATAAACAATATCTAGATCCACACCAGAATTTTCCAATGAATTTTCTAGAATTATTTCTTGCCAGCTTTTTCACTACAGGGTGTCCACTATTAATCATATTTGGTCAAGGTTCTATTTTAGGAGATAATTCATAGAGACAACAAACATTTATTAGTCCTAAAACAGTTAAGGAATATCCTCTCAAATCCACCAACTTCATTGGATTTCTAAATCTATTTATGGTTAGTAATTTTGTGTTTGTGTGTGTGTGTGTGTGTGTGTGTGTGTGTGTGTGTGTGTTTGTGTGTGTGTGTATACTAGTATGTGTATAAGTACAGTGATGTGAAAACACACATTATTTTTGCCTATAATAAAGAAACCTAAGTAAGTTTATTTTATTTAAAAAATTTATAGTCTACCTTGTACTAGAAAGGATTTCACATAACTTGCATGGGTGCAATTCAACATAAAAAAATAGCAAGCATTTAAAATGGAGTGAAAAAATAAAATAAATCATAGGATAAAGTGGAACTAGGAGAAAAAACAGAAGTAGTTACAATAATAATATTTACATCTAGAGTTTAAGCTTCTAGAATTAGATATAATGTCCAAGAGATAAAAGCAGGCCAACTGATCTATATCTTGCACAGGACTTTCAATGTAATATTTCATCTTGTTCCAACAGCATCAGTGCCAAGAATAAACTGTTTGTCTTAAGAAATGAAACTTTTAAAATAAACTAAATTGTCATGTTGTTTACCTACACTAAAACAAATCTATTTTAAGTGTATATTTTGATGAGCTTTGATAAATTTATAAATCTGTGTAACCACCACCACAATCAAGATGCAAAACATTTCCAAAACCTTGAAATGCTCCCTTGTACCCCGTTCTAGTCAATCTTCCCTACCTCTAGCCCCAGGCACTGATTTGCTTTCTGTTACTATAGATTAGTCTTTTCTAAAAGTCACAGAGTATGTGGTCATTTGTGTTGGGCTTCTTCACTTGAGCATAATTTTGAGATTCAGCCATGTTTTCGTGTGTATCAAAATTACTGAATAATATTCCATTGTGTGGATATATCACAATTTGTCTATTCATTCACCAATTGATGGACAAATGGTTATAAAAGAAGGAAATTTGAAACTCTCACCAAAATGAGTATAGAGGGAACATATCTCAGTATAATAAAAGCTATTGATGACAAACCCACACCAACATAATACTCAATGGTGAAAAGCTGAAAGTTCTCCTGCTAAAATCTGGAACAAGACAAGGATACCCACTCTCATTACTTCTACTCAACATAGTATTTAAAGTCCTACCTAGAGTAATCAGACAAGAAAAAAATAAATAAATAAAAGGTATCCAAATCAGAAGGGAAGAGGTAAAACTGTCACTATTTGCAGATGAAACAATATTCTGTATAAAAAATCCTAAAGACTCCACACAAAAACTATTAGAATTGATAAACAAATCCAGCAAGGTAGGAAGATACAAGATTAACATATAGAAATCTGCTGCATTTCCTTACACTAACAATGAAATATTACAAAGAGAAAGTTTAAAAAAATCCCTTTTAAAATTGCATCAAAAAAAAAAAAAAACCAACCTAGGAATAAACCTGACCAAGGATATGAAAGACATACACTGAGGACAATAAAACACAGATAAAGGAAACTAAGATGATTCAAAGATACAAAAAGATACCCTATGCTCTTGGATTGGAAAAAATTGATGTTGTTAAAATGGCCATACTACCCAAAGCAACCTACAGATTTAATGCAATCTCTATCAAATTACCCATGACATTTTTCACAGGACTAGAACAAATAATCCTAAAATGTATATGGAGCCACAAAAGACTCAGAATTGCCAAAGCAATCCTGAGGAAAAAGAATAAAACTGGAGGCATAACCGTCCCAGACTTCAGTCAATATTACAAAGCTACAGCAATCAAAACAGCATGGTACTGGCACAAAAACAGACATATGGATCAATACAACAGAAAAGAGAGCCCAGAATAAAACCCACACATCTATGGTCAATTAATTTTCAACAAAGGAAACAAGAATATACAATGGAGAAAAGACAGTCTTTTCAGCAAGTGGTGTTGGGATAGCTAGACAGCCACATGTAAGTCAATGAAGTTAGAATACTCCCTCACACCATACACAAAAATGAACTCAAAATGCTTTAAAGACCTAAATAAAGACATGACACCATAAACCTCCTGAAAGAGAACATAGGAGAACATTCTCTGACATAAACTATAGCAATGTTTTCTTAGGTCAGTCTCCCAAGGCAAAAGAAATAAAAGCAAAAATAAACAAATGGGACCTAATTAAACTTAAAGGTTTTTTCATAGTAAAGGAAGTCATTAACAAAATGAAAAGACAACCTACAGAACAGGAGAATATATTTGCAAACAATGTGACTGAAAAGAGATTAACTTCCAAAATATAAAAACAGCTCATATGGCTCAATATTAAAAAAAAACACAATCCAATCAAAAAATGGGCAGAAGATCTAAATAGATATTTCTCTAAAGAAGACATACAGATGGTCAACAGGCACATGAAAGATGCACAATATCACTAATTATCAGAGAAATGCAAATTGAAACTACAATGAGGTATCACCTCACACCAGTCAGAATGGCCATCATTAAAGTCTATGAATAATAAATGGTGGAGAGGGTGTAGAGAAAAGGGAACCCTCCTACACTGTTGGTGGGAATGTCAATTGGTGCAGGCACTATGGAGAACAGTTTTGAGGTTCCTTAAAAACTAAAAATAGAGTTACCATATGATCCTGCAATCCCACTCCTAAGCATATATCTAGAGAAAACTCTAATTCGAAAAGATACATGCACCCCAATGTTCATATCAGCACTATTTACAATTGCCAAGACATAGAAGCAACCTAAATGACCACTGACAGAAGATATGAGATATATATATACATACATACACACACAGTGGAATATTACTCAGCCATAAAAAATGAAATAATGACATTTGTAGCCACATGGATGGACCTAGAGATTATCATACTAACTGAAGTAAGTCAGACAAAGACAAATACCATATGATATCAATTATATGTGAAATCTAAAAAAATGATACAAATGAACTTATTTACAAAACAGAAACAGACTCACAGACATAGAAAACAAACTTATGGTTACCAAAGAGGAAAATGGAGGAGGGATAAATCAGGAGCTTGGGATTAACAGATACACATTACTATACATAAAATCAATAAACAACAAGGACTTGCTGTATAGCACAGGGAACTATATCCAATATCTTGTAATAACCTAAAATGGAAAAGAGTCTGAAAAAGAGTATATACACACACACAGACACACAGACACACACACACACATATATATAACTGAATCACTTTGCTGTACATGTGAAACTAACACAACATTGTAAATCAACTATACTTCATAAAAAAGAGGGAAATTTGAAAGAAACATAACTGTAGACCTGTTACCTTGGCTTTATGAATAACAGAAGATATAAAGAAAAATACCATATGATATCACTTATATGTGGAATCTTAAAAAAAGACATAAATGAACTTATTTACAAAACAGAAAAAGACTCACAGGCATAGAAAACAAAGTTATGATTACCAGGGGTAAAGGAGATGGGAAGGGATAAATTGGGAGTTGGAGATTTGCAGATACTAACTACTATATATAAAACAGATCTACAAGTTTCTTCTGTACAGCACAGGGAACTATATTCAATATCTTGCTGTAACCTACGATGGAGAAGAATATGAAAAAGAATATATGTATGTATGTGTATGCCTGAAACATTATGCTGTACATGAGAAATTGACACATTGTAAACTGACTATACTTCAATTAAAAAAAAAGAAATTACAAAAGCAAAACAAAAAAGTGTAGTATTCTTAAGGAAATACTCTTTACATCAACAACTAAACCTCTGCCTCCTTTTCTCTCTGGACTGTTGCTTTCTAAATAATTAATAATAATTTTATTACACAAATATAAAATACTTTAGATTTATATAAATTATCTTTGGCAGAAATCAAAGCATGTCATATTTATCACCTTTGGCTCACATACCATCCCTGAGTGGCAAGCAGATGGTAGAATCAATTATCCTCCCTCAAATGAAAAGGAAACTTCTAGAAGTTAACTAATATATTGAGTTATAGCAGAAATCTGGGACTGAAATTAGGAACACACTATAGATTTCCCATCCCCAAAGTTACTCCTCTACTCTCTTCCTGTGCCCCTATCCAGAAAGGGTGGAGGTGAGGCATGTGGGCTGAATAGCCCCCTTCCCCTATTCCCACACCAATCAACTCTTCTCACTTCAATCCAAGAAGCTGATCTTTAGCTTGTTTTATCTATAGAATTTCCATGTAAGATTTTATTTGCTAAAATTGTTCTCAGGTTAAAAAAAATATATTGAAAACCCATTGAATCAAAGCCCCAGGAAATTGAGGATTTTCTTTGTTTTAAAATACAAACTTTCAGTGATATAATAATGCCTTCCACTTATATGACACTTCTACTTCTTTATAGAGCTTTCATAGACATTTCATTTGGCAAGAAGAACAAACTTAATCAATAAAGGCAATTAATTAAGACTCCGCATTCACAAATGTGTTAAGTTCAGTTAACATTTAATTTTCTCTGTTAACGGGAAATGGACCCAGTATGTATGTACAAAATCTACATACAAACTAAAAACTTAATTAGAACAAGTGGTTTCTAATGTCTTTCTCTTTAAACTTTGGCTGGAGGTCCTAAAAAGTATCCACAGTGGAGGAGAAACCCCCATAATGTATGTGGGTTTTATTTCCTGTCTCTCCTGCAGGAGAGCCATGGTGAAAAAGTGAAGTAAGAATCTTGAAAAAGTAGACTTTTGAAACCCTCAAAAAATCTTTCCAAAAATGAATTGCCAAAATTTCACATGATAAAAGCACATTTTGAAAAAATGAGTTAAAAATCTTCTGATGGGCAGATATTAAAACATCAACAAAAGCATAGCTTAATTTTGGGCCGTTACTGAGACCAAGAGGAGAGGCAGGCCACAGCTATGAGTGACAATTGGCCCCAGTTCGCCTGGACAGTTACAGTTAACAACTGTTATCCTGGCATAATTGTTAGTAGCTCCCTCTTTAGCTTTCACAAGCGTCCTGATTTGGACAATAAATTATATGGTTATCCAAGCTATAAGGAAACAACACTAAAGCACAAATGACTGAAATGGGAACATTTCCTACCTTTTTTCCATTTCTCCTTCACCCACAGATGTTCAAACTGACATCATGCACAATCTAAATTATAGATATGAGACTTCCACTCTCTTCTATTCATTTTGACCAGTGATTTGCAACCCTGTGTGTTCACTGGAATCACTGAAAAGATGAAAAATACTGATGCCTGAGAAACACTTTGGAACAATTAAATCAGTGTCTTCAGAGGTAAGGCCTAGTCATCAATACTGTCTCAAAGCCTCCGGGATAATGCTCATGTGCAGCCAGGGTTGAGAACCACTGATTCTGACAGTAATCAAGTAATTATTTCTATTATAAGGCACCTGATATTCTGAGTGATCTATGAAACTTAACATCTCCTTGGGGAAGAAGGATGTCCCTGCCCACCACCCTTAATCAAGGCATTATCCCTTTTGCTGCATCCTCTGGGTGGCCAAAGGTCCTGTTCATTCTTGTTATCCTCTGTTCACACAAGGATAAATCATTCTACTTTTTCCTCTGAAAACTTCAATGCCTGCAGTGATAATATAACAAAGATTGAACTATAATAGTCCAAATAAAGAGCTCCTTTGTCCTGGGATAAAGGCACTTGAAGTGATAAGTGAAAAAGGCATTTGAAGGGACCTTCAAGTTGGCCACTGATTATTTGATGGAAGCTCTGACATTCTGAAAGCTTAGCAACCGAAGCTAGGTGGCAGTCCTGCTTAGGCAATTAAAGGAGACACCAGAAAGACAATTATAAAGAAGATCCACACAGAAGGAAACTAAAAAGAAGTTACCACCAATTTAACACCAGCATGAGATCATGGGCAGAACTAACTTGCTAACGTCATGTCTTCAAATATAGTCTTCCTTATCAAAGTTGGGGAATTTCCCTAAAATTGTGGGCAACTCTTGAAGTTTTGGATGTTTCTCAAAATTCTCCATAGCTTCTTCACATTCCAGGCTTCTGGAGATTGCTCCTATCACTTCTTTTCAGGCTAGTAGTCTATAAATGGACACTGGTTAAACATTTATCTTACTCCTAGAAAAGGAAAGAACGTCAAGAGGTTATGGAGAATATTGAGAAGCATCTGAAATGGTAATGTATGTTACAGATACCCAAAACAGTAACAAAATGTGATTCTCTCAAAAGAACAGTATCTATATGTCTATAAAGATATCTACCAAAATATTAATAGCATTTATCTCCAAGTCAGGGGATTTGTGGAGATTTTTATGTTCTTTTTCATACTTTTCTGTCTTGTTTAACTTGTTTTACAATAAACACATGTCCTTTTATTTTAAAATTTTACTGTTTTTATGGGAGTCATAATGTCCTTCAATTCACTAATAATGTCCATTAGTGATTAGACAATTAGCAGATCATGACTGTTTTCTGTCACGTTTAGTCTCAGCCCAAGGCCTACTTTACTTTAATTGATGGCTCCCCTAATTAGAGTTGTTAATGGGTGATGCCAGTGTGTGTTCATCTCAGACAATCAATAGATTGTGCTTGTACATACTCTGATCTGTAAAGCTAACCAGAAGTTGATGGGTTTTTTTGTTTGCTATTGTTTTGGGGAATACCCATGATGAGGCTACAGTGTACTGAATTGTGTAAACTTCATACATTCTAAAATATTTGACCAACTCTTTCTCATAGCAGAAGTAATTTTAGAAATTACAAGATAAATGGATATATCAGAACTAAGAGCTCAGAAAGATTGCAATTCTTCTAAACACATATTCATTTAGTTATTTGAGTGAAGCAGAGTAAATTAAGAAGTACAGTTGGGAATACAACTGACAGTAACAGTTGAGTAGCTCAATGACTGACTGACCTTTCTCAAAAATAATGCTTCAATGGATAATCAGATATTGCGTGGGATTTTCCTGTTGCCCTGGAGTTACAGTTAAGGCCCAAAGTGGATAACAAAAGACTAATTACTCTAAATCTAAGTTCATCAAGCCATTTAGAGTTGGGACTAGCCACCCCCCTGAAAGGCGTATGAACTGGAGAGCAAAATAACAGACACTCCCACCACCCACCCTACCCCATCTCTCTCCTAGTTAATACAAAGTGAGAACTGGGGGAAAGCCCATGGCTCTTTAGTATCTATAAAGTGAGCAGTTTTAAACCTTCACCATTACCATATATCCTTTCTCTGACTGGGCTGAGGGAGGATGCTCTCTTTGTTCAAAACCAAGATGGGAGTTTCAAGAGAATTACTCATAAAGTGATGGATGCATACTAGAAAAGGAGGCTGGAATTTCAATCTCTCATCAGATATCTCCATAGCCAGAGACTTGCTGGACTGTCCCTGTACTATTGGAGGAGGGAAATGAAAATTGGCAGGAGATGGCAAGGTGAGGGACTACCAGAGAGGATTCCAGGAACAAACTCCAATTAAGTTCACGTTTCCTGAGAGGGACAGAAGATGAATACCACATGAAGAGAGAGAAGATGCAACTGTGAGGTCCAGTTCTGCTGCACCACGGCAGCATGGGAGGAAACAGGCTTAGCCATCAGAAGAATATGTTGTGGCAGCAACAGCTGGAAGATCTAAAGGAACTACCTAGAATGTAGCCCAGAGACAGGATTTTAAAAACTATAAAAGAAAAATTAAATGACATGGAGGAAAGGAAATTCAGGGAAACTGCTAAACTTTTAACTCATGAATTATTAATTCTTTCAGACTTTCTACATAGATAATCACATCATCTGCTATAATGGCAGCTTTCCCTTTTTTCAATTCTCATACATTAAATTTTCTTCTTGTTTTATTGCACTGGCTAGCACGTCCGGTACAGCTGAACAGAAGTTGTGATAGAAGGCTGCTTTGGGTTTTCTTTTTATCTGATCTTAAAGATAATTCTTTCATTTTGTCACCATTAAGTGCAATAATTGCTGTCAATATTGATAGATGTCTTTTATCAGGTAAGAGAAGGTCCTTTTATTTCTAGTTTGCTGACTGTTATGATTATGAGTCTGTACTTGACTTTATTATCAGATTGATTTTCTATATCCATGTGGTTTTTCACTTTTAAATTATCAATGTGGTAAATTACATTGATCAATTTTCTAATATGAAATTAATGTTACATTTCTGGAATAAACTAAACATAGTAATCTTTTTAAAACTTGCTAAATTTAGTTTGTTAATGTAGTGCTTTGGGTTCCTATGTCTATATTCATCATTGAGAACAGCCTGTGATTTTCCTTTCTTGTACTATCCTTGATTTGTGTTTGGAATCAAGGTTGTGGTAGCCTCACCAGTGAGCTGAGGTGCATCCCCTCTTCCTCTGCTTATCTTATGGTCTACCATATAATACGTTTTTATAAGTGTTCCCTATATGCTTGAAAAAATGTGCTTTCTCTAGTTTGGGCATGCAGTGTCCCATGAATGTCCAGTCCACTGGACCAAGGTTACTGATTGTCATATTCAAATCTTCCCCCCAAATGGATAAAAGTCTACTGCATTTCTACAAACAGTCAACAATCTGTTAGAAAATGTGTCTCCTCTACTTCTTGAGTTTTGTTAGTAAGTTTTTGGCTCATTGCCATATTTCACAACATTTGCAATCTCCCGTCTACTTTAGTATTTGGCATATATTTAAGAGAAGGTAATGCCTATTGCCAGTTCATTTGTCACAGAGTATACATCTTTTGTTTGAGAAAATGTTTATTTTAGTTTCATCAAAAATATTTCAAAGGAATATTTTTCCTGAATTCTTGTAAATCTGAAAATATTTATCTGTTGGCTCTATACTTGAACAACATTTTAGATGGTTATAATGTTCTTAGGACTCTTTTTTCCCTTAGAAGTTTATAGGCATTGTTGTATTTACCCTCTTCTAGGGTTGAATATTATCAACTTTGTTTTTTTCCCTTGTAGGTGATATAATCTTTATGTTTTACTGCCCACAGGACACTTTGTTTCTGAAGTCTAGAAAATTTACTAGGATATGTTTCATTTTTGCTCATTCTGTCAGTCAAGGTTCAGTCATTAAAACAGACATCATGCTAGGTATTTCAACAGAGGGGATTTAATATAGGGAATTTACATGGGTGTAAGAGGGCTGAAAGAACAAAAGGAGAACACTGACTGGGGGAGCCCAGAGGTAATATCTGCAGGAAATATCACTTCCAAGACTGGGAAAATAAAGAGGGGAGATGATCAGAACCTAGAAGCTTGGAGAAGACCCTGCAGAGTTGAACCTCAGACCTCTGAAGAGTATACACTTCCCGCTGCTGCTGTTATCTCAAAGGGGCAAGTTCAGTCAGTTATGCAAATACCAAAAGAAGCTGGAGACAGGAACCAATAAAGTATTACTGCTGGGTCTATGCTGATGGGGAGTATCATATGAAGAGAAGGAAGGATGTTCCCTTCTCCTGTCTTCCAATATTGGTAGAGCCTAACAAGAAACCAGCTGGCAAATGAAAAATGTAATTTTCAGAGTCTCAGCCCCAGCATCACCAAGTGGAATATAGAAGAAGAGTATGTTTGGAGCTGAGAGGTTAATAATTGGCATGCTCATTCAGTATCAAATTTTCCTAGGATACATCATGCCATTCCCATCTGTATATTCAAAGGCTTTTTTCATTTCAGCAATGTTTTCTTGATTTATACCTGTGATTTTTTTTTTCTGTTGTATTGTTTGGTCCTTAGGTTTTTTTTTTCCCTGTGGTGAAAGGAAAGAAAAAAGTGTATCCACAAATGACAAATGCTGGAGAGGCTGTGGAGAAAAGGGAACCCTCCTTCACTGCTGGTGGGAATGCAGTTTGGTGCAGCCACTGTGGAAAACAGTATGGAGATTCCTCAAAAGACTAGGAATAGACTTACCATATGACCCAGGAATCCCGCTCCTGAGTATGTATCGTGAAGGAACCCTACTTCAAAAAGACACCTGCACCCCAATGTTCATAGCAGCACTATTTACAATAGCCAAGACATGGAAACAGCCTAAATGTCCATCAACAGGTGACTGGATAAAGAAGTGGTGGTATATTTATACAATGGAATACTACTCAGCCATAAAAACCGACAACATAATGCCATTTGCAGCAACATGGATGCTCCTGGAGAATGCCATTCTAAGTGAAGTAAGCCAGAAAGAGAAAGAAAAATACCATATGAGATCGCTCATATGTGGAATCTAAAAAACAAAAACAAAAACAAACAAACAAAAAAAACAAAGCATAAATACAAAACAGAAATAGACTCACAGACATAGAATACAAACTTGTGGTTGCCAAGGGGGCAGGGGGTGGGAAGGGATAGACGGGATTTCAAAATGTAGAATAGATAAACATGATTATAGTGTATAGCACAGGGAAATATATACAAGATCTTACGGTAGCTCACAGAGAAAAAAATGTGACAATGAATATATATATGTTCATGTATAACTGAAAAATTATGCTCTACACTGGAATTTGACACAACATTGTAAAATGTTTATAAATCAATAAAAAATGTTGAAAGAAAGAAAAAAGTGGTGAAAAGACACACATACAATATGGCTAAATTAATTCCAAGTTTGTTAACTACAACACATATAAATCTAGCAGCAGGGAAGTGACCACACAAAGCAGCATGGCTCTGCATGGCTTTCAGAGGTCACCACCACCACTAAGCCTTTAACAAGGGAACAGCTGCCACTGTCACTGTCTGCACAGGGCAGTCTTGCTGGATCTAAGAAGCTTAATTTCATGTTTGTAATTCAGGATGATACTTTGGGAAAATAGTAATAATGTCACAGACATAGCTTAACTTTTTTTTTTTATTCTCAGGTCCACTTTAGAACCCCAAATCCCTCCTAGTATCTGAGGAAAGAAACCCAAACAACAAAAATATATTGAAGATAAAAATAATATAGTGACTAATTTTAAGATTCTTTCATTTCTTGTTCTATTTAGAGCCTTTGACTAATAAACCTGCCCCCAAATCCTTACCTTTAGAGTTATCTCAAGCAACTAGGCACATGAAGTTCAACTGAAGGATATTTTATCTGTGTGCTAGTGTAACCTTTAGTTAACACAGAAACCAAAAACTACATGTGGAAATTGCATTTTGTTCTAGGGTAATTGCTCTCCTCCATAATGACGAGTGTGGTGGGTGGATTTGTGAGCTTTCACTGCTAGTCACACATCTGCTATTCCTCACCCTGATGTAGTCATCTTTTGCAAATTACTCTCTCAAATGGGAAGCTTCATCTGAAAGTAGACACTTTACTAGAGACACTATTTGAGTAACAGTTTGAAAGAGTTGAAGTTTAAAGGGAATACCATGGAGGGCTGATAACTAAATCAACCACAGGAAGCTGAAATGAATGAGTTATTGACCTGACCAGTGCTTGCAAGGACAGGAAAAATACATATATTCTCTCCACCTCAGTCTCTTCTAGTGACACTTTAGGTCTGGCTCCATCAACCTATATTTTAATTACTGTTTTACTGTCCCTTCCCCTTGCTCACATTTTTAGGTTTATCCTGTATTAAAAATAATTGTATCCCTACCTCCCACAGGCTGCCAAACTCACTGCAATTAAATTTTTAAAAAATTCTCATAACCTGCTCACTGCTTATCCCTCTGAACTGTGTATTCCATTTTTGCTGCCCCACTGAAACCACTCACCAAGGTCACAGATGAACTGCTAATTGTCAATCCCATTGTTTTTTCCTTCTCCCTATTCCTCTCCATCTCTCTCCATTTTTTTTCATGTTGTTCTCTTTGAGCCTCTCTCTTCTCCTGATTTTAACACCAAAGCCTCTTTGTTCTGCTTCTATATGCTCCTTCTCTGTCTTCTGCACTGATTTTTCTTCCTCCTCTTGCTCCTAAATCCTTCCCAAGACTTTCTCATTGGTTATCTTTTTCCTCATTTTTGAATCTTGCTGAGTTCACCAATGTCCGTGGTTTCATCTGCCACTTATATCTCAGTGCAATTATTTTCTCAAGCTCTATTCCCACGTTCACAACTTCCTAGTGGACATTACTCCCTGCATAATCCAACATCTCAAACTCAGAAAGCCCAAAGGTAAATTCATCATGTTCTTCCACAAATTATCCCCTTTCCCAAAGGCTGGAAGCCTGTTCTTTGTCCATCACTTTATCCAATCAGTTGCCAAATCTGTAAGCACTCTGCCTTTGCAACATCTGCATCTGCCTCCTGTATTCCATTCTCACTACCCTACTCGCAATCCTCACAATCACTCATTTTGCTTTTGTAATAAGCTTCTGATTTCTCTTCCCCTACCTTTCCTTTCTTGTTCCAGTCAATCAAATTCAGTGTAGTCAAATTAATTTCCTAAAGTAGCGCAATAATAGTTCACTTGTTCAAAAATCTTTAATAGCTCCTCCGTTCCTTTTCAGTTAAATGCAAAGTTTTCATCCCCACATTCAAGCTGCTTTGTGATCCATCCCCAACCCATCTATGCTTGGCTTTTTCCCATCTACTCCTACTATATCCTACAAGAAAACTGACTTACTTGTTCCCTAAATCTGTCTCCATATTCCCTATCTCCATGCCTCTGTTCATACCACTTCCCTCATCTCAGCTTGTGAAAATTTTGACCAATATTCAATATCATTTTGGATGTCTTCTGTTCTGTCTTCTCTTGTAAAAATCTGGGTGAAACTTCTGCCAAGACCCCATCTGAAACTTCAGTTACAGCAATTATTACATTTTGCATCTAATTACAGTTTTCTGTGAACTTGTTTTATCCCCCTACTCAGACTGGAACCTGCATTTTTAAATTGGGTAACATATTGGACAGTATCAGTGCTCCACCCAGATATCCTTTTTTGCCACTTTACTATTATGTGCCCTCCCTCCAGCAACATCAGTGTTCTCTGAATTGCCAGGCCAGTGCCTGGCAGCTCTTCTTCAGAGCTGCCCTCAGGCTACTGGAGCTGCTTTGCCCACAAGGTCAGAGGGCTAGTGCTGGGAGCTCCCATCCCCCCACTCTACCTTGAGGAGGGTGGTTGCTGACCAGGGGATTTTGAGCCCGAATGGGAGTATGAAAGCACAGCTGCCTGACCTCAAGATGATACAACTTGGAGGGCTGCCTCACACTGAGAGTCCCTCTGCAGGATCAGGCTGAAATTAACCCTTGCAGGATTTTTGCTGAGATATCACCCTGGCTTGACTTCCTCTTCTCTGCTCCCTAACCCATCTGCCTGTCTCTCAGGGTGCTGCTAGGCAACCATGGCCAAGACAAGAAATAGTTCTGGGTACCTACCACATGCCAGGCACCATGCTAAAAGTGCACATATGTAATTTCATGTAAATTTAACCCTCACAACAACCCCGAGAGCTAAGTACTATTATTATTCTGAATTAATGGATGGAGAAATTGAAGTTTAGAGAGGTTAAATAACTTTTTCAAGGCTATGTAGCTACTAGGTGGCAGTGCTGGGAATCCAAGCAAGGCTTCAGAGGCAGTTCAGCCAACCATTTGGCTAGGCTGCTTCCAAAACTGCTAAATGGAAAGCAGACATCTTAGAGGGTCCCCCATGATTCCTGGCTTTTGGTTTTCACACCCGTATGTAGTCCCCTCCCCTTGAGTGTGAACTGAACCTAGTGATTTGCCTCTAACAAATACAATATGGTGATGAGATGACACTTCCATGATAGTCACACAAGATTGTAAATTCCCTCTTGCCAGCAGACCCTCTTGCTGGCTTTGATGAAGCAAAGTTGCCATGCTGGGGAGGACTATGTAGCAAGGAATTCAGGGTGGCCTCCAGTCAAGAGTTGGCAAACAATTGAGGCCCTCAGTCTGAACATTTGCAAGAAACTGAATCTTGCCAATAACCACGTGAGTGAGCTTAGAAGTGAATCCTTTCCCAGTGAGATTATAGCCACAGTCCACACCGTGACTGCAGCCTATGAGAGAGCCTGAGCCAGAGGGTTCAGTTAAGCTGTGCCTGAATTCCTGACTCATAGAAACTGGGAGATAATAAGTGTGCGGTATTAAAAACCAAAACCAAAAACCAAACCAAACGAAAGCAACAACAACAGTAAAAAACAACTGCTGCCTGGAAAGCAGAGAAGGAGTCAAGCTTGTTATTCTGTGTTAACACTTGCAACTTCTGGCTCAGTGGCTTACCAATAAAAATTCTAACTGATAATCTATCACCTCCGGTAATTTTACAATTCAATAAATTTAGCTAGAATGGTGGCAATAAACAGCTAGAAAAGCATTAACTTTCCAGTGTGATTGGTACTTAGTGCCCTTAGAACAACAAAGTAAACAACAAATAAATTATTTGTGTGTGTGAGGATTGGGTAAAGAATTTTTTTAATGCAGCCAAATGAGCTCATGCCTTTGTGCTTGTTTCAATTAATCAATCAATAAGCCACAATGCAAATTGGTTACCAGCTGGCTTTTTGTGCAATTATAAGTTAAGTTATGTTCAGTGCCTCTGAGTCAACATCATGTTTTCCAACATGTGCCTCTCCCTGCCCCTGCATCGCCACCCACGTATAGCACAGTTGCCATGTAAATGGACATCAGCCAAGGATGCTTTCTCCAGCTCTCTATTCCTCTTGTTGCCATGCAATGACAGATTAAAACTCAGAGAAGATAGAAGTAAAATTGAAAAACATGCAGCCCTTCAACGCCCACAGCAAGAAAAGGTAATAATGGAACAAATGACAGTGAGCCGTAGTCAGCCACAATGATGGCAGGAGTAGAAAAAGTCCAGAAGATAAAAGCAATTGCATAATGACCCACAGGGAGAAACACACACCTTCTCCATCCATTTCAAACAGCGGTTGGCAACAACTGCCCTGATTTATCTGAGATTGTTCTCGTTTTAGCACTGAAAGTCCTGTGTCCTGGGAAACAGCTCAGTCCCTGGCAAACCAGAATGGCTGGTCACCCTAGCAACAACCATTAAATTTCCAAAGGGCTCTGCTCCCATTGATGTCTACTTCTTAATTGGAGGGGTCAGTAAAAAGCCATTTTCTTAAACTTTTCTTTTTGAAAGCTATAAATTTTCTATTGGCAGAGCTTATTTTTTAAGGTAGTGCCATAAATTCTGTTTCTTTCACTAAAAAGTGAAAAAGACATTGGTAAGATTTTACTAATCTTACTCAGATGATATATTTAAGATAACAAGTAGGGGATGAGATACAGAAGTAAGATTGGAAGACAGAAAGCTGTCAAAAATAAGGACCAAAAGCACATTTAAGTTAAATCGATTATACTTCAATAAAAAAATTCATCAGGATATTATTGACTGATGCAATCATTTGGCTGAATATAAAGGCACAAATTAATTAAGCTGGTAGTTACTTTTCACCCCTAGAGATGTGGGCCTTACAGTTTTCAAATTTTATAGCTAGAAGATACCTTGGAGGTAATCTAATCTAAGCTCCTACTGTTTAGATGGCATTCAAGGAAGCTTAAGCTTGCCTTTTGCTGCCTGTTGCAGACCACTGGTTTGGGGAGATCTTAATAGGTTTATATGATAAAAGGGTTCCTTGGTCACATAAGTTTGGGAAATATCAAGGTAAGCAATATCAAACAAGTTTCTTGACTGCAGGCATTTTATATGCCCACAGTGACTCACTCAAAAATGTACATTTGAATCACCTGGGGAACTCTTAGAAACTGCAGGTGACTGGGCTCCCCTCAGATCCAGGGAATAAGAGAAAAAATATCACTCTGTGGATGGTTCCGATATTCACCTGGTAAAGAATCACTGGCTAACATGGATGAAACTAGAGATGATCATATTAAGTAAAGTAAGTCAGACAGAGGAAGACAAATATCATATGATATCATTTATATGTGGAATCTAAAAAAAAAAAAGATACAAAGTTTATTTACCAGAAATAGACTCACGGACCTAGAAAACAAACTATGGTTACCAAAAGGGAAAGGGCTGGGAGGAATAAATTAGGGGCTGGAGATGAACAGACACACACTACTATATATAAAATAGATAAACAACAAAGACCTAATGTATAGCACAGGGAACTATATTCAATTTCTTATAATAAGCTATAATGGAAAAGACTATGAAAATGAACATATGTATGTACGTATAACTGAATCGATTTGTTGTACACCTGAAACTAACACTGTAAATCAACTACACTTCAAAAAATAAAATTAAAAAAAAAATCACAGGCTACTGCACACTATGAATCTGTAAGAGCAAGAAAATATCTGCAATATATGCCAAACTTCTTGATCATATGTTTTTTCTTCCCTCTCTCCTTCCCTTCAACCTACTTTCCTTCTTTTACTCTTCCATCCTTCCCCTTCCCCTTCCCTCTTTCCTTCCTTTTGGTTTTGGGAAATACTGATTTATACTCTGAGGTTTTATTTGTTTGATCAACCATTATAAGGGGGAAAAAAGAAAATCAGAATGATATCTGTAAATGAAATTTTATTTATCTAAAGACAGACTACACTTTCTTTATCTAACTATTTGATATGAAAATTAAAACCATATAGGAAAGTAAGGGGAGTAGTACAGTGAACCCCCTTAAACCATCACCGGCTAGTTTCAACAGCTATCAACAAATGGCCCTCTTGTTTCATCTATACCTTCAACCACTTCTCCCCTCTCCCCACCGCTGGAGTTTCGTGAAGCAAAATCCAGATAATCATATTATTTTACTGATAAATATTTCAAAGTATATTTCTAAAAGGTAAGAATTCTTTTAAATATAATTGAAATACCATTATCACATCTAAAAATTGACAATAATTCTTCAATACTATTAAATATTCAATTAGTATGCAAACTAAGAAATTAGCTTAAGGTGACTTGACATCTCAGTGATAATAAATTTTCCTAACAAGAATATGGTATGTCTTTTCATTTGTTCATGTGTAGTCTTGTGCCTATCAGAAACGTGTTATAGTTTTTCTCATATAGGTTTTGGAGTTTTTGAAAATAAGTTTCCACCTGAGTATTATATTTGATTTATTTTGGTTAATTATTTGCTGTTTTAAATGGGGTCTTCTCTTCCATTATTTTTTCTAACCTGTTATTTTTTATATATACAAAGCTTATTAATTTTAATCAACTTTATGAAGGTATAATTTACATACAACAATACACACAGATTTTAAGTGTACGGTTCAATGAGTTTTAATAAAAGTATATACCCACTTAACCACCATCCTTGTTATTGATTTATATATGTATATGTTGATTTTATAAACCGTTTATTTACTAAATTCTATCTTTAATACATACTTTCACAATTCTTACTAGCTTTTGGCTAATCATTTGAAAAAGGATCACATTCCAATTTCTTTTTTTGGTTTTACTTCTCACTCTATCCCATCATGCCAAAAAGATTTTCCAGTCAATGCTGTTATAGGAATAGAGTCAATGTCAAAGTCTGACTGCTCCTAGAGATGTAAATTGTTGTTACAGGCATAAAGAAACATGATTCTCTTTGCAACAGGTGTCATGCTAAATGCAAGTTTACTGATGCAAACAGCTAATAATAATTGGAATGTGAGCTGACTCAAGAATAGATATCCGGCTCATTAATATTTGCTTCAGAGAAATAGGCTCAAATGTTCTTCTTGAGTCTCAGTGGGTCCAATGACCTGGGTGTTCAGATGAATAAATTTATAGCTGATCTCAGTACTAGAGTTGTCATTACTCAGAGAATTCCAAATGACCACTGTCTGGAAAAATGTGTTTACCAAGCCCCAGCTGTTATACTTAATAAATATTTAGGAAGCTACAGTGACTGGCAATGGTCTCAGTGCTCCCAAAGTGTGATGATTTTATTTGAAAGTTGAAAGGCAGCCAACTCACTCACCTAGCTGATACCAGAAAAGAGTAACAGTTTCGCATGGGAGTGTGCGCTTTACAGGTGGAGTCTCCCCTGAGACAATCAACACTATGGGGATAGACTGTTACCTACCTCGGGGCTAGATAATGAGCAATACATGGAGCAAGGATGTGGGGGTCAAAGGGTGAGGCACACTGCTTGAAGGATAAAAGGAGAAAAGAATGGGTTCTTCTGGAAGTTCCTAGAGCCAATAGAGGCTTTAACACATAATTTATTAATTAATCTTTGTCTTAGTTTGGGGTTCTGGAAAAGCAGACCCTCAGCAAGGATTTGGGCATGACTAGTTTACTGGGAGAGGAGGTATGATCTCCAGAAGCATGGTGAAGGAAGGTAGGAAAATTGATAAAATGTGTGTAAATGAAAGGATTATTACTGCTGCGGGAAACCCGGGGCTCAGTCTTACTTGGCATTTTCTGAGATACTGTGTAAAACATGTTTCAGAATTGTCCTGCTGACAGCTGAGGACACTGAGATATTTATACACTAATTTCCATCCCTTATCAGTTCAAGGTCATTATGAGGGAAGGGGCAAAAGTTTTTACACGTCTGAACTCTCCCATATGCAGACCAAGCATGCTCCTGTGGCCAGAAAGTACCCTCTGGCAAAGAGCTGTATGAGAACTATTTGCAAGCAATTTCCAGGGTAGATGAAGAGGATGTAGGTGCTGTAATTCTATATTGCTTGTGTTCCTCTCTGGTTGTTTTTTATTTGTGAGTTTCATTTTACCAACAGGAATGTAAACTCTCTGAATGCATGGCCCACATCTTAAAGTATTTGTATTGCTTCCTCCATAAATTCTGGTGATCTCCTTGCTACTGTTAGATTAAATCCACTAAACCCACCATGACCAGGGCCTTGCCCAGACTTTCTCTCCAGACTTCTCTTCGCTCTCTCATTCCAAGCACTCCAGTCATTCAGTTTGCCTCAAGTGCCTCCTCTCTGTCTAGACCTTTTCTTCCCTTGTCCAACTGGGCAACACTGATCATCTTTCAAGATCAGTTAAGTAATTCTTCTTTCATAAAAGTATTCCATGTTCCACCCAAGTAGAGCAATCCACCCTTCTTTGCAAACCACTACTTGGCTCTTACTTCTACTATACAATTTACATACTGTACTGAAGTTTATGTTTTTATGTGTTTGTCTTGCCTACCAGAGTGTGATCTCATTGAGAAAGTAAACTGTCTGAAATATTTCTTCATCTGCAGCACTTAGAGCCTGGTACAGAGTAAATGCTTAATAAATATTTTTGAATGAATAAATGAACATAACCAGTAAATACTTACAAATTAGATGAAACAAGAGGCTGGACATACCTGCTTTGGGCACCTCTAATAAAAACTATCAAATATTTGTAGATTGAATGGAGAATATCCCCTAGAATTGCATGTCATCGCCCTTCAGCCAAAGACAACCAAGAACACACTTGTAGTTAAATACGTTGGAATTCTACTCATTGAAGAGAAAGAACACACATCATGAGGGACTGTGGGTTGTCTCAGTAAGAATATGTAGAAAGAAACTATTGTAGGATTTGGGCTTTGGATAGATGATTTGGGACCAAGGAAGCAGAGATTTGCTCTAGATTAGATGTCATCAGAAAGTGAGGGAATGCAAAGATTGGGTATTTTGTGAAAGTCACAGTGACTCTGGTTTTGCCTGTGCTTAGACAAAATTATGAAGTGACTTCGTTTTGTTTCATTTTATCATGGTCTCAGAGTAACTTTAAGTTTGGTCTTCTTTGAAATTGTTCATGTCCAACAGAACAAAATGGCCTGGCTGTGAACGTTTGACTGGCTTGCAATAATACTGGGGTCTAGTTGTGAATGTCAGATAAGTTTTGAACATCAGGGAATGCATTTTTTGAGATGATGATCAAAGAGAAAGGCCCCAAAGAAAGGTTATAGTATGTCTACATACTGATAGCATTCACAGGTGTGGAATAAGAGCTGAAAAGAAGGGAATAAAAGTGAAAAATCCTGCTCTATGATTTTTCAAGTTGACAGGAGTTTTAAATCCTGAAGCTCTGCATAGTACTAAAGGCATATCTTGACTGAAAGAAACTTTTTTTTCACCAGAAAAGCAAGTAGCATACATTCTTCTTTGAAGATATAAAATCATAAGGTCTAGAAAATTAAAATGCTTAATCCAGCAGCAATATCACTTGCTCAGTGATAAAATAATAGGATTTCCTTTTCCTTGCCTCCCTGTTCTGACTACTCTCTTTTAAAAAAAATATTGTTGACATCCTTTTTTGGGGATGAGGGTTAGATGAGAAATCTGAAAGTATATAATTTATGTCGGGGAAGGAAAAAAAATTTGTAATTTTCTTGTATTTAAATTGTTTTTGAAGCCCTGTGACTAGAAATCTGAGTCCACAGGGTCAATATTATAATATTCATCCAACAAATTATTTTTGAGTACTTGGTATAAGTTAGGCACTATGCTAGATGCAGTAGTTATAGGTCTAAAAGATCTGTGATTGACTTTTAGGGGACATTTTTTATTTAGATATAAATCCAAACTTTCAGAAAAGTTGCAACAATAGTTTACCCTTCCTACCGATTCACCAATTGTTTTTCCTAACCATTTTTGAGCAAGTTAGAGAAACTGTGCCCAGCCTACCCCTAAATACTTTGGTGTATATTTTCTAAAAGCAAGGACATTCTCCTACGTAACTACCACACAATTATCCAAATCAGGAGATTTAACATTGATACAATATCATTATCCAATTCATAGTCCATATTAAAAAGTTTATAAATTGTCCCAATGTCCTTTATAGTTTTCCCCCTACACTGGTCCAAGATCACGCATGTAGCTGTCATGTCTCTAACCTGGAACAATTTCTTAGTCTTTCTCTGCTTTTCTTGACCTTCATACTTTTGAGAAGTACAGGCTAGATATTTTGTAGAATGCCGCTCAACTTGAATCTGATGTTTTCTCAGTATTAGATTCAGGGAATGAATTTTTTGCAGGAATATGTACTTGATTTAAAATCCCAGAATAGCTGCCTCCTCCTACATCCCCCACACTTTGACCTGACGCCTCATGCAGTTGAGGGCCCTTCGAGGTCTCCTGGTAAAATCCAGACTTTTTTCTGCTTCCTATTAATCCCTAACTTAGCCAACAGAACTGCTAAAATCCTGGGGATGTCTGCTTTTTGGGGAGTTTATAATCAGCTGAAACCTTGTATTAATTCAAAACTCTTTCCTAATGTGTGCCCTTTCCCACCCCTATGGATTACTGCCTGTTTCATTATTATTGCAAAGAATAAATTATTCATCAAGGTGGATAAATGGATTATGGAGATAAATAACATGACATGAATGCAGTAAAAATGTCCTTTTCTAAATAAGTAGTATTTTTAACCTAACCCTCTAAGACTGTACATCTTTCTGGAGAGAGTCAACCACATAGATTCCAAAAGTAAGAGCCTTAAACAGGCCATATAGTAAAGAAGTTCAAGGCCTCAGTGATGCCTGGAGTTTTGACTGTGCCTTTTCAGTTCCTGCTCCCTCATGCTGACATACCCAAGGCTACCAAGAAGTGTTAAGGAGGAGGATGTGTGGGCAAAAAGAGTGGGCAGAGAAGAACTGGAAACTATGCAAAGAGTAGCAGCCAGCAGCTAATTAGTTTCAGCTCTGAAACGACCCTTTTGTGTGGCTTGTCCTTCCAGAGAGGTTAAAATGCTATCATGCCTACTTTTAGCAGTGGGTCATCAAAACAATTAATCCCAGGTCCTAAATAAGGTGGCTCCCCTTATTCGGCTAAAGAGAAAGTGGTCCTCCTTCATTTTCTTTTTTCCCCTTCCTACATACTGAATGTCACAACCAAGAAATGAGCAAATCCCCACATTTCATTCACTTCCATACATAGGGCCTATTTAGAGGGAGAAATGATCATTAAAGAATCTTGTAGAATCTAAAGTTATCTATTTTCCTGAAACTGAGAAGCAAGCTTGAGATGTTACTATCACAGTTCTTTACTAAGCTCTGCTGGGATATAAAATCAGTTGATAAAAACAGCTAACCAGTATTGTGCATTTAGCAAGTGCTGGGCCATGACTTAGGGATCTTATATGGCTTGTTTCATTTAATCCTCCCTAAAATCTTTGCATTGGATAGTATCATCTTTATTATGATCATGTCCAATTTTTCAGAGGAGGAAGCTGGGACCAAGAAAGGTGAAGAGACTAGACCAAGATGAGTTAGCAGCAAGATCTGAACAGTCAGACCCAGCACCCATTGCTCAACCACTATGCTTTCTGCCTTTCAGACTGCAACTTGCCTACAGTCTAGTGGGCACCATAAGACGACTAAGAGAAGAAGAATGGATGCCAGATGACTTGTTTGGGTTGGTCAAGGGAGATTTCACAGAAGGCAGACTGGAACTAGGCTGAAAAGTAGACTGAGTTTGATTTAGTGAAGAGGAGTATGAAGGGCTTTCCAGGTGAGGGGAACACATGATAACTGCAGGTACTGGAACAGCAAATGGAGCACTTTGGCTACAGCAGAGAGCTCCTGCAGTCGTTTGCAGCATTCCTAGGCCTCATACTTCTATAAAAAGAGAGGAAACTTCTACTCTGGTCCCTAATAGGGGATTATTGGAGTGAATGTGGAGAGCCTGGTGTTTTTTGGTACACATTAGCCAGAGTACAGGGTCACTTGTAATGACAACGCAATAGGGCCTGCCATGTCCTCCCCACTTCCCTTGGGTCACCAGCATTGCCCTGGGTTCCACTCTTCACAGTATTAGCGGAAAAGGCTGAGCTTGCCTCTGGCCAGTCCAGCCTGGTTTCTGCTCTGAAACCGGGTGGTTGAATTTTAATTTAGGGTGTGGCAGTAGGAAGCCCTAACACCTTCTCCAGTTTGGTTTTAGCACCCATAAAGCTGTCTTGATTTCCATCTCTCTTCTTGTGTCTGTTCTAATTGATGTGAACTTGGATGAAAGTAAAGATGAGCAATTAGTATTCCCCAAACTTTCAACAATAGGGAAGTAGTAGAAGTTTTGATTTAAAAAGTAGAGTATACATGGTAGACCAGGGAGAGCCTTGAAGGCTGGTATAAGAACTTAGTCACAGCCTACAGGAATCAGTTATTTTAACTCTCTGTGCAACTGCGCCAACACACACACTCACATACACACACAGTGGTCAGCCATAGAGAAAATCACTGCAGGATCTGTTTCCAAGTTAAGCTCTAGAATTTTAATGTCATCAAATCCCCATTTTCCACAAATAAATTTGCCAAGAAGCTTAAGTAATTTTTAAAGCTAAACTAATATTTTAGCCATATGTCTTTGAATCATTTATTGTCTGCTCAGCTACTTGCTGTTTTTCAAGAATTATTTGATTGCCAAAAAATATTTCAGCCTATTTGGGGGACTTCAATAAAGCTTTCTCTTACAGCCCCATTCTTGACATTAAAAGACACTAATAAGTAATGGTTTGACAAATACAATGCCATTATTTGGAAACAAATGGTTGTATCCTTCCCAAATAACCTACCAAATTAGACTTTCAATTGGCCTCATAGTTATTAGGTGGTTTTGTTCTCATTCAGATTTATGTGCTTAGATTTGAGTGCTAATTTGAAAATAATTTTAAATATAGAGATCCGAGTTTTAATCCAAAGCTAAAAATTGTTAACTGCTTCCTTGTATCTCTTATTGCCCACTACTAGCAAATGGGCAAAACTCTTTTCTGTAAGAATAACTTTTCCAGTATATTCTTTTTTATTAGCAAGACTTCGTATGAAAACAGGAAGGTAAGGTTTCTCCTTAACTGAACGAAACAGTTGTCCCAATCTCTGTAAAATATTCTTCCTATGCCTCTGACTCTTGTAAGGTAAAACAAATGATAGTATGCCTTTGGTCTTCCTGCACTGGGAAGGAGAGTTGTTGTAGGAAAAGAATTGATTTTTTTTCCATTTCTGTGTTTTGAGAACAAGTTATAACTTCGCCTTTTTAAAATGCAAAGAAAATAATACACAATTATTAGGTTGCTATTTGTGGGATACAAATGTATGGATTTAGTAGAAAACAACTCACACACAAAAATGAAACACATTTTTAAAAGAAGGCTACATTTTACAGCTTCTCCTGCTCTCGACTTCCGGAATTTAACTTCCCTCTGACCCACCTCCATTCTAATCATTTTGGCTCTCTTAGTGCTTATCTTCTCTTTTCTCCAAAATGAACTGCAGAGCCATTTTTAAATCTGCATTTTAAAGTTCACTTTATTTATCTGTTTATACACAACCTTGTTCCCGAAAGGGTTTAAGGTGGCTTAAAAGAATCTAGAAAATACACCAAGGAATCAGTAATGGAAGAATCCGGAATGAAGTGTATAAAAAATGCTTATACAACCCTACTTATTTACTCTGGGTGGGCCACAAATTTGGCTCTAAGCTTTTTAGCAGGCAGTCAGAAAAGGAAACTTAATTAGTTACATCATTTACAGTGTCCATAAAACAAAAACAAGCCAATTACCCAAGCAAAGCACTGTTATTCCTAATATTAAGACCAGAAAGACAGTTCTCTTGAGAGGCTTCATAAAGAAGTCAGTGTATGATGTAACAATCAGTGTTCTCAGTAGCAACCTAATGGGAGACACAAAGATGAATTTCACAGGTTTCTTTTTTCAATAAAGGCAGATGGCATGACACCAACTTAAAAATCAGGAAAAGCAATTTTATCAGGAGTTTGGGGGTTGAGGGGGGAACACAATACAATATGGTCAAGGTACTCAACGCTCTGCTCGCCAAAACCAAAGACACATTTTAGAGCAACAGAGTTTTCAATCCGGTACCCAGAATGACTTCAGAGAAGTCATGAAACCTCTAAAACTGTATGCAACGTTTTATGGATGGTGTGTTTATCCTTCTTGACAGGAAAAACATAGCTTATCAGATACTCAACATAACCAGGTGATACACAAAGTTAGGAACAATTTCTTTATTTAGAAAATCCAGAGAATTAAACAGACTACAAACCATTCAATTCAGATATTTTTATTTATTCCCTCACAGCCTAGCTTCTTTTTCCCCTCTGCAAAAACAAAAACAAAAAACAAAAAAACACCTTTTTTGTTTCCATCTGGTGCCACGGCTTGGGTGAAGGTTTCAAGGTGGTGAGAAAGTTGCCTCCTGGCTGGAGAAAGAGGCTCGGGCAAAAATGATGCAGGGGTGCGGAGGCAGAGGGCTCTGCCAGAGGCCGCCGGGCTCCCGGGGCTCCTAGTCGTGCTTGCAGGTGACCCCTTCGAAGAGATACTCGCCTAGCTCGGCCTCGGGGCCGGCCAGACTGTGGAGGTCGGTCAGGTGGTCACCCATCTTCTTGATGAGCTTCATCTCCTCCTCTAGGAAGCGGATCTCTAGGAATTTGCAGAGGGGAGTGTCTGCATTCGTAGAACCCAGGGCATGCAGATCCAGAAGGGCCTGGTTCAGGCTCTTCTCCAGGGCCACGGCGGCTTCCATGGCGTCCACGCTAGCACGCCACTCATCTGGGGACAGCTTCTGCACGTCCTGTACCAGGGCGCAGCAGCCGCACAGCTTCTGCATCTTCAAGAGACGCTGGGCGCCCTCGCGCTTTTTCTCAGCCAACTCACGGAAGAAGCGGCCCACACCCTCCAGAGCTACCTTATCGCCTTCGAAGTATAAGCCCAGGGAGAGGTAGGTGGACGAGGCCCGCAGGTGCAGGTTGATCAGACGGCTGACGGCGGCCTTCACCTCGGTGGCATAATTCTGCTGGGGCTGGGAGCTCATGGTTGTCAACACTGAGGAGGACTTCTCCATGAAGTATGGTGTGAGGCTGATCCTGGAAGCAGGGTATAAAGCCGCCAAGATGGTGCTGGAAGTTGTGAGTGAAGGGGGGGGGGGCGGCTAGAGGATAGTGAGGGGCGGGGCTAGAGGATAGTGAGGGGCGGGGCCAGATGATAGTGAGAGGCGGGGCTAGAGGGTAGTGAGGCAGGCAAGGGAATGGGGAGGGGGGCTGGGATGGGGGAGGGTCGCCTGGGGTGCGAGGACCCAGTTTGTTCCATCCAAGTGCTGGTGAAGCTAGACAGATCTGGGGGTCTGCTGGGCTCAGTTCCTCAGTCTAACTTTTGGCAAGAAGTTAATTCTTTCCTAATTATTGGAAGGGAGTCTTCATCATTTTGCCCCATTTTTTACCATAATTCCATGGTAAAGTAAGAATGTCTGAGGTAAAAAGGTTAGAAGTATTGATAGTGAAACCCCTCCAATCTTCATTTGTGATTTAAAACTTCCTTGTTTCTTATTTTAGAGCCTGTGTAAATATATTTTCCCCTGCTCCTAATCCCTCACCAACAAGGTGACTATTAGTTCCAGTCTGCCCAGAGCAGTCTTGTTGTCCTGGTGTAATTATTAATAGTGCCCCCTAAATTAATTAATGAATTAAAAAATAGCACCCCCTTTCACACTCAAAAGGGTCTTTGTTTCGAATACACTGAGAAGGACCAAATCCACCCTATGGAATGTGAAATGGATAGAGTTTGTAAGACGTTGAGCTTGGGCATAATTCCCTTCCGTTTTATTAATTAATCATATCAGTAAGAATCCCATCATAAATGTTCTACTATTCAGCCCTCATTTTTTTCATTTGTTGATGCATTTATTCCTTCTACTAAAAGTTTCAAATACTGTTTATGTGCCAGGTGTTTTGTTAGGTACTGGTGGCTTCCTGTGGTTACCCACATATTCCACTATTAACTGAAACACATCATGTGAATGGGCTCTAAAGATGAAAATGTAGGTTTGTAAATCCTACCAAAATAGAAAATAACCCATACAGGATGCGTTAGCCATTCTCAGTTGGAAGATGAGGGCAGAACTAGACGTTCTCATAGGGGCTTTTCCAGCTTTGTGATTCCACACTTAGCATTTTATTTTCCTAAATACCACTTGCCTGGGGCTGTTTCACAATTATAACACTTTCATGTGTTTTCTATCAAACAAGAAGGCATATTCTATTCAGGGTAAATAATATTTGAACCTCAGAGAGGAGAATTTTGCTCTAAACTTTGGATCTAGTTCTAAATGAAAATAAAAATCCATTCTTTTGCAACTACTTTTAAATTTTACTTTCTATGTTGTTGAAAACTGACATCTTAAAATTTCAAAAAGACAGCTGCAGTCTCCCTTCACTGATGAAGCTAAAATATGAACACATATCCTGTATCTAAATACAGGATATATTCTCCATTTTTTTTTTCATGGAGGGCTGTCGTCCCAAAGCATTCTCATATTGCATTTGAGGTTTGCAAAAACTGTTAGAATTCAGGAATAGCACATTTTTCAATCCTGGAAGGAATTAATTGGGTAAAACATGAGTAGTCCTGCAGCCTTTCTGGCCTTCCTTCCAGGGCCACAAAGAGGTTAGGGATGGAGAAGAGGGGGAAAAACAAAAATTCAAATCCAAGAACAATCTGAGCACGTACCCAAATAGGAGAGAATTTATACTGCATGCAATACCCTCCAAATGACTGCAAAGATAACGACCATTTTCTACCTTGTGCATAAACCATTAATCATTATATTGACCTTGTAACAAGAAAATGCTAAGCTTAGAGAAAACTTCACCATATAACATACTTTCTGTATTGCGGCATGTCAGGCTCATTTAATATATTTCAATTTCCTATACATTTACTTATTCTTGGAAAAGAAAAATGTCTATATAAACCTTCGCAGATGAGATAGTTTCCTGCCTTGTGTAAATGTTGATAAATCTTTCCCTCATCACTTTAGAGAGAAGAAAGCCAGTGTGGGAGCTGTACTCTGGTGGGTGGTTAAGCACATAGTCGTTGGAATGGGACGAACAGGGGCTCAAATCCTAGCTGTATCACTAGTTACAAGCGTAACCTTAGGCGGACAGCATAACCTCTCTGAGCCTCAGCTATCTTGCCTGTAAAATGGCAATGTTAATATCTTACAAGCATACCACAAGGATTCAATGATATAATGCATGAGAAAATGCTGCCAAACAAGTAGAAAGCACTAAAAAAAATAGTGCTGTATTATCAATCAGTTTTGCAATAAAATTGTGGAGACCCTGTCAAATTCTATTAAGTAATATCAGAAGCATATACCAGTATGTGTTTGATTTATGTTTCCTCACTGCAGACCTGTTTTGCTGAATCACAATCTTCTGTGGCAATGTCATTTCAAGTATGGAAAAGCACAGAGGCAAAGCTTTGGGTGTCCAAGGTCTAATTCATTTAAAGCATAAGCAAAGTCAGCTTCTCTTACTTCCTTTGGCTAAGTGAGATTCAACACCACTTCCTGAGGTCCTTTGTGACCCTGCCGGCTGTGGAGGGAGGGAAGCAGTGCGTAAGTGGCAGAGGTCTATTTCTTTTCCCAGTTCTCCAGCCCAAGATCATCATCCACTAAAGCAAGAAATATCTAATGACCTTATAGTAGAGGGTAAGATTACAGAACATCCCATATGAATAGTAGAATTCACCTCTTCTCCTTCTCAAATGTAGACTTTGGAATGTTTATGTCTTGGGTCAGATTCCCCAGAAGCAGACCTTGAGATGAGGATTCCTATGCAAGTGGTTTGTTGGAAAAGTGTCCCGGAGAGACCAAAAGAGTGTGTAGGACAGAGAAACAATGAAAGCCAGGAAGCAAGGCTGCAATTTTAGGAAGTCTCAGTTTCATAATCATCCCGGTGTGTAGCTTTGTAGTCTAAATTACACCTAAAGTTTGTTTCAACATGGGCCAAAGGAACTGGACTTTTATATTTCTGTCCATTGCCTAGAGAGACCTTGTTAGAATATGCAGTTGGAGGGATTCTTAGAAACCACGTTCTGTTACTAATGCATGAATCCCCTTAAGAATGTCTCTGATAAATGATCACCTAGTCTTTGCTTAAATACACCCAGGTTACCCAGAACACATTAGCTCGTGAGGGATACCTATTCCATTTTCAGTGAGTGTGATGTGGGAAAACAGAGCCACTTGGGAGCCAAGGTGACCTGAATTTAAACCTGACTCACTTTGTAACTTTGGGCAAGTTACTTAACCTTTCTGAATCTTACTCTCTTTAGCTATAAAATACCAGTAGTAATATTATCTATCTCTTAAGATTACTGTGAAGGTTAAATAAGATAATACAAGGAATTTAGCACAACTTCTGACACATAGTAGGTGCTAAATAAATATTAGCTGCCTTCACTCCTTTCCCTTCTCCATCCTCTCAAATCTCATGTGTCAGCTCCCTGCCTCACAGTAAGTTTGATCCTTTTATTCTGGTTCTAACTTCCGGAAGAATATAAAATAAGCCCAGCCCACCTTCCCACTGGTATGACTTCCCTTCCCCACCGCTGCTCACACCTGGCTCTGTGGGCCTCTATTCTCCAGTCACTCTCCAGAAGGGAGACAAATTCAACCACATCCTTCCCTGGGACAACATACACTTGGAGATCACATCCTTTTAATTTTGATGTATGCGTATCAAAATGGGGAAATGGGTTCTATGTAGAATAGTGTTCTCTTGTAACATGAAGAAAACAAATCTGTCTAATTGGGAAAAAGAGGCACAAAATGATTTTTCTTTCCTTACTGTGCTCCACTGTGACTCTTACAAATGTTTCTTCCAATTTGCACTTGTGTCTTAGCCCTAGTGCTTTCTGTTACTTTTTAAAAGGAGAAATGTAATGTCTCATAGAAAGAAACAAGATTCTGAGTAGAGGTGGCCTCATATTTCAGAAGGGCTGGCAAGTCGGTCCTTGGTGGTTGCCAAGAGGTGGGTTGGACAGACACAGCTTGAGCTGGAAAGAACATCCAGCCTTGAAATTTGAAGTGGCAACTTTTGCAGTGCCACTCTCCCTTCCCCTGCTTGAAGCCCCTGAATGTTCCTTCTGGTCATGCTGACATCTGGCTGGAGAAGAGACTCACCCAGCAAGAGGCTTTGCTTTTCATTATCTATAACATGACCGTGTGTGTGTGTGTGTGTGTGTGAGAGTGTGTGAGTGAAGATGTAAAGACATATATCAGAATGTTAACAGTGGTCTGTATCTGTCTATAACAAATTTGTTACTTTCTACTTTTCTATATTATCTGAATTATTTAGGGAATGAGCATGTACTTAAAATTACCACAGAAAACTCAAGAAAAAAAGACCTGTTTCTATTTTCAAAGAAAAGTGGAAAACTTGTTCTCCTCTTTCAAGTAGGTCATGTGATCTTGGTCCACAAAGCAATGAACAGGGCTCAGTGTTTGTCTCCTGAAGCCAGAGCTGGCTTGATGAATGGCATCCTCCAGCCTTCTGGGCACCAAGCTACTTTGCATTTGAGAAATTAAAATTCAGGAAAATGAAGGGCATCTCTTTACATGCTCCCTCTCATACTCTCTTGGGACTTTGTTGACACTCCTTCTACCTCTACTAGCCACCAATAACCCGACCTTCAGTCTGGGATGGGGAAGAAAGGAGAACCCCTGCTGGACTGAGGTGACTAGTAGGGCACCAGTGCTGCCTTAGACTTCGTCCTTATTCCCTGCTGGGCCTGGCACCGTGATTGACACAAAGAGTCACAGATTCTCAAGGGTGATGAAAACTCAAAGGTCACTTGATCCCCACCCTTATCCCCATTGTCAGTGCTTAATAATTACTTCATGAACAGGTTAAATGTGGCTACTGGTCACTTTAGCTGCTCAAGAGGTTTGAGCCACAGAATCAGATGCCCCAACTCACCCAAACACCATCCCCAGCCAGTCCCCTTTGCCAATGTCCAGGAATCCAAAGACATGACTCAGCATTTATGTCTCTATGACTTGGGGCAGAAGAGGCTACTGACCCATGGTGGAGCCAGCACCAACCACAGGTCCCATTTACAGCTTCAGGGGCTGGTGATGATTGCGTGTCTGGCATCAGTACAAATCTCCCCTCCCATGGTCCCCATGCCCCCTCCTCGGGGTGCATGGACATGGCTGCAGGCCAAAACACAGCACTGTTCCCCAGTTCAAGATAAGGAAATATCTATCTGGGCCTGATGCTCTATATAAGCACCAGATGGGAATGATTAAAATTAAATTAAATTAATGTTTGACAGTCCGTGAAGGGCATAAATTGCATGGTGTGCTGCTTGTCCAATCTGTCATCTTGTTTCCCTTGGCTCAGGTCAACAAACAACAGCCGAAAGCTCCCTCTCTGGGTCAAACAGTAGCTGATTTCTCTGCTATGGAAATGGCTGCTCAGTTTCCTAAGCAGAAGGCCCCTATGCTGCCAAAATCGTGATTAAGATGCCTTAAAAGGCAGAGAATTCTATCTTCTTGCCACAATCTCCAGCAACCATCTCCCCAACACACTATAACAGCAATTACTGGTTAGAATTCAGAAACTGGGAAATCTGAACCTGGCCTAAGAGCGAACCATTGCCAAAATCACAAAGCAAACTCCAGCTCTAATGACAGCCTTCTTCATTCACATGGTTTCTAGAGCATGTGGGCAGTGCTAGTGTGTTATCGAGTTGCAGAAGAATCCACGGTATCACATTTTTAAATCACCCATCTGCTAAAGTACTCCCTTCCAAAGAACTTTCAGATTCAGACATTTGCTCTTTTCCCCCTGTGTTATTCAGGAATCAGGGTTCCAATATTTACAATGTCCTTCTAGCTACTTATAGCCAAAGGAACACTTCAACTTTCGTACTTTTGCACAAGAACTCTGATGAAGTTTTCAAAATGTTTAGTGTATATTCTTTGGTGACAAAGCTCTGTGTTTCCAGGAGTAAGCCAAATTGTAGAAGCAGCAACTAAAGCATGAGGAGGGTGATGGAACTGGGCTGTGCCACCCAGATGGCCCTTAAGGAATGAAACACTTATTCCCCCAGCTGCTGGGAATGCTGCTGGAAGGCGGCCTGCAGCTGTCGGCCCACTTTGGAGGTTGGCTCCGCTGAAGAAAGCCGCCTTGCCCACCATCTCCTCTCCTTCTAAGGTCAGCCCACACCCCAGCTCAGGACGGCGCTGAGCGGCAGGCTTTTCTCACTATTTTCTCTGCCTGGGCTTGTCTTCCAGATTACTGCCTGACTCCTTCCCTGACTTCTTTGGGTCTCTGCTCAAATGTCACCTCGTCACAAAGGCTTTTCCTGATCTCTTTTCTAAAGGAACACAAACTTAGCCTGTCCCCACAGCCCCACCTCCACAGCTTCCTGAGCCCTTCTCCTGCTTTCAGTTTCTTCATAACTCTTACCTCTACCTGACATTATTTAGATACTTGTCTATCATTTAGTTTATTGCCTGTCTCCTCACTAGGATGTAAACTCTATGATAGCTGGGACTTTAGCTGTTTTGGTCATAGCTTTATATCCAGTACCTAGAAAAAAGGCCTAGCACATGTATAGAGGTGCTCAGTGAATATTTGTGAATAAGCAAATGAATGAATGAATGAATGAATGAATGAGTGAATGATTAGTTGCCTACTATCTTAGCTACTTCCTAGTACTTAGGCTGCCTAGCTTTCTCCCTCCACATCCTGAGAGTCAGAGTCCTGCCAGCATAATAGTCAAGAACACAGGCTTTGGAGTTAGGTTGACTCATTCACTTAGTTCACACACAATTACATAGCTCTTAAGCTGTGTCAGGCATTGCTTTTGGTACTTTATTGATATTAATGCATTTTATGCCCATAACAGCTCTAAAAGGTAAGTACTATTATTATTCCCATTTTAAAGATGAAGCTACTGAGCAACAGAGAGGTTAAGTAATTTGCCCCAGGTCACACAGCTAGTAGGAGCCAGAATTCAAACCCAGGCAGTCTGTCTCCAGAATATCTGCCTCTTACGAGCCATATAATTTTGAATAAGTTCCTCTCTGAATTGGTTTCTTTGCCCATAAAAATGGAGAAAATTATGCCTACTACACAGACTTGTAAGCATGAAATGAGGTGATGTGTATAAAGTGCTTAGCACGGTCCCTGATCCACATAAGCACTTACTAAAGGGTAGTTGTTATCATTTTTTGTCCCAGTACCTTGCCTTCCCTTACATCTCAACAGGCTGCACAGCCTTCCAAGTATTACCCACTCCTGACTTTTGTTTCATGTTGGATGCCCTAATATTGACTGCTTGATCCTTGCTGAAGGCCTTGGACGATACACCCACTCACCATTCTGATGCTCTGTGGACAGCCCCAGCATGTCACCTTCACCCTTGACTTCACCCTAGCCTGCCTCACCCCTGTAGACAGACCTAGGGCCAGGTCCACTTCTGCCCTTCCCTGTCAAATCTCAAAATAAAATGATTCTTAGAGGCAGAAGCAACAAAATTCAGGCAGCATGACTTGTCTTTGACAACTAGCCTTGCAGTTCTTTTGGGTTCCCATTGCCTGGTATAATCAATCACTCAGATAAGCCAGAGCCCAAATCTGACCAGGTGTGGTGGCCACTTGCATACACTGCCCAGTTCCTTCTTCAATGAAGTCCTTGTTGTCCCAGCTGCTAGGAGTGCTGCTGGTAGACAACCCTCAGCTCTCAGTCTCTTCAAGAACTGTCTCAGCTACAGAGAGCCACCTTGACCAAAAGGCAGTTTCCCTGATGACTTTCTGAGGCTGCCCATATCCAGTGATAGCTCAGTGCAGGAGTATAAACTCCCAGCCATTTGGGCCCAACTGAGGACAACTCTCAAGGGCCATTCTAGCTCCAGAGCTCCCTGTGGGTCGGCCAAAGCTGTTGTTGGGCCTGCATCACACTCCTTCTGCCCACTCCTTCTTCCCTCCACTCCTTTCCCCAGGGCACACCCTAATAAGCATCCTGCCTCCTATGCTCAGTCTGAGTCAGCTTCCCAAAAAGCCCAACCTACAATATAAGGTCTGGTCCAATTCACTCACACACGTTGTCATGGTCTCTGGATTCCTACAGGAACTATTAATCCCAAGAGACAAAATGGTCTCCCAGAATTACAGCTCCCCGGCCAATTCCCCAACTCATCCCCAATCATTTTTTACTTTTTCTCAGAGGCATGATTAGTCTAGCTTGCCTGCTTACACAAGCACATAAATGAAGTCAGAAAAATGATCTTTCCTGATGCTTGTTAATCAATTGTTTTTTGCCTACGATACATTGCCTTGGCTCAGAGCTTCTCTTTCCTCGAGGAAGTGAGACAGATGATCACAGGTTGCCACACAACACTAGCTCTTTACTTTGACCTATTGAGTCCTAGGAGGATTTATCAGCAAGCAACAAGCTCATTTGACTGTACATTAGAAGCAGACAGAGTCAGTCATTAAGGGAATATAAACAACCAGGTGCTTCATCTGTTTTGTAAAACTGATATATTTATAAACATGCCCTTGGGCAAGGCTCAGTCTCAATGATACCTCCTTTGGGAATAACAAATCCCAAACCACTTATTTGTTATGACCAGAAATGACATTTTGATCTGACTAATCAGTAAAATATCTGTACTTTTAATGGTCCATAAAACCTTAATATGCTTCCTTACATGTCTGATTTCCCAAACTACAACTGGATGAAACTTCTATTTGGTCTTCAAGAATAGATAAAATACCTTCCCTATTTAAGTGTGTGTTTGATAGGCTAATAAAATCAGAAAGGATAAAAATGCAGTAGGGTAAAACTGCTTATTTTTTAAGATTTTCTGTGGGAAGATTCTTTATCTTATTAAGCAGAGCTTCCTAAGTAAATCCTTTGCTCTCACAGCATGCAGCCTAATTCTTACAAAGGAATTAAAGAAATACTTGATAGTCTATTGGTTTCTCATACTAGTTTTTGTTTTATTGTGTCACTCTGGAAATACTGTTTCATTTTTGATCTTAGAGTCTGTCCAGATATCCAACATAGAGCTTGCATTGTGAGGCAGGCTTAGGTACTGATCAATATTCTGTCCTTTGTGTGAAAAATGGTATGACTGATGCTGACCCCAATCTGTACGGACAATTACAGCTGTAAAAACAGATGCTCATCTCCCAGGCCCACCCCAGACATATGTTTTGATTCCTGGTGCTGGGCACTTGGCAGAGATGGGCATTTTGTGTCAGTCAGCTTCTGATACTCCTGGACTGTCTGAAGATTATTTTTAAAAAGTTATGATTCACTGCTGATGAGACTAGCTGCCTCTATTGCCTTCTAGAATCCGGTAACTTCTATGGCTCATGCTCTGAGATTTTATTTCTGTGCCCCAGATATTTATAACCACTTCAGTTCCAGCTCCCATAAAGTGGTTACTTGGATCATTGGAATGGTGAACTGATAAGGGCTTTTAAAAAATGTTCAGTATGAAAAAATTATGGTTGTGAACATCATTATAGGAAAAACTACTGAAGTTCAACATCTGCCCTTAGAAGCTTCAGATTTATTGTGGGAGACAAAATTAAGACAGAGCAATGTTTGCCATCGTTGAAATACGTTGGGTTGTATGACTACTCACATAATCTCACAGTGAATCACGGAGTTCCTTGTTAAAGTGCAGTTCTCACAGGTCTACTGAATACAAATCTCTTCATTGGTGTTGGAATCTGCATCTTTAACAAGCTCCCCAAGGGATTCTCGTGCACACTAAATGTTGACAACCATTGCCCTAGAGGCTGATGATTTCAGCCTGGGCATGGTTCCTGCAATGCCACCACTAGTTAGTGGTCCTCTGTGTTTTGGAAGGAAATGGGGCATTCAGTGACTATCACCACTGAAATGTATGCTTAATCATCGTAATGATGGTGCTGATGCCCCACCCAGAGCTCCTTTACCAGTCTAGTGCACCCATCCCCCAGCTCCTGACTCCATCTTACCAAGAACCAAGATGAGCTCTATTTATTTTATATTTAGAAGCTGTTAGTGTTGGCTGCTAATAGTTCACAGCTGCACTCTACTTTGGAGACTTGTTCTTAACTGACAGAACCCACTTCACCCGGAGATGCGTAAGAGGTTATATACCCGCCAACAGGGCCAGTGACTGACTGGTATTAAGGAGCAAAAGACTAGCCCCTTTGCCTCATGGGAGAAAACTCCGTGGCGCCATCTTGCCCTAGAGCTCTCTGTGGAATCAAGGCTGAGGTTAGATCTCTGCTGAAAGCACTTCTTTGCTTACTTAGCTTCTTCTGCTTTTCCTGCTTCTTTCACTTCCTTAGAGGTTTCTCCTGAGAACACTCCCTCAGTAAGAATCCTCGTCTCCTTGTCTGCTTCTACATTGCCTAAGACAATATTGTTATTCAGCAGTTGGGGAGACTTTTCCAAAGAAAAAAGTTGTAAAAATAATAAAGATTCTGTGAATAAATACAGAGACATTTGTAGCAAGATACAAAAGAAATAGGGGGTTCTTGGTTCCAAGAAAAGTGGGGTAATATACCCTGTTTGTCTCACTCAATGAAGCTATAAAACCTGGACAGAAGGCATGGGGCAGCCATTTGAGGACCCTGAAAAGTAAACAGTAGCATGCAGATTGGGAAAGAAGACATACCAGAATCCAACGGATTACCAAACTGGTGGTGATTTTATCATTTTTTTTCTCCTGCTATCCCTGGCCTAGAATCAAGGCGTCCCTAAACTTAGAAGTGGATACTGAGCAGGGACAGAGAGGGCTCCAGAAGTCCTCTAGTTCTGACTGGAAGGGCAGGGACGAGATCTCCTGATGCTCAGAGAGAGTAGGGGAAATCTTTCAGGTTTTTTTCCCCTTTGCTCTGTTCTCTTGCACTCCAGGAAGTCCTGCAGTGGCAGCAGCAGCAGAGACAGCAAACAGCAGTGGGGGCCTATAGATGCCTAAAACTAAAGGGGGGAACCGTTATGTCTGATCAGAAGAGCTGTGTCCCTTGGGGATGTGGTGACATCCCGTTGCTTTTTTCTCTTTCTTCTCTCCTGCTGCTTGGTCCTAGACATGAGTACAGCTGTGGAAAGCGCACAGCACAGCATAGTAGCTAAAGCCCCATCTTTCTGGGGTCAGAGACTAAAAAGGTGAGCTCCAGAGAAGAAAAAGTCATGGGGAAATTTTGGAGAGTACAGCTTGGGAAAATGACCCCATAAGATTGTTTATGAACTTCTAGGCTCACTGCCTAGCTAAACATATGTGCATCTGACCCTAAACAATATCGCAAAGATTTTGACAACTGAATTATGGGATGGAAGACTGTCCAGGTCCCAGACTGGCCACTGAGTAGCACACATATAAGACAGATCTGAATAGTAATGCAGAGGCTTTGAAACCGAACTGCCACCGGAGGTACAACCCACAGAAGGCTGTTTGGAATGTGCAGCCCGAACCTAAACAAGTTGGTTGCCTGTTAAAAAAAAATCTACATTCCCTATAGGACTTAAACAAGACCCAGAATCTCATAACCCAGAATCTCCCAAAACATTCAAGATAAAATCTAAAATTACTCAGCAAACAGAAAACCAGGAAAAACCTAATCTCACATGGGAAAAGACAACCAACAGACACCAATGCCGTGGTGACACATGTTGGGATATCAAAGACTTTAAAGCAATTATTATTAAAATGTTCCAAGAAGTAAAGGAGAGTGCTTTTGAAATGAATGGAAATATAGAAAGTCTCAGCAGAGAAACAGAATATGTAAAGAGGAATCATATAGAAATTTTGAACTGAAAAATCCAATAACCAAAATTAAAAAGTCACAAGATGGGCTCAAAAGGAAAATGAAAATAGTAGAGTAAATAGTGAATTTATTGGTAAATTATCCAATCCAAACAACAGGGAGAAAAATATTGAAAAAATAATAAACATAGCCTTAGGAAGTTGTAGGAAAATACTAAACGTTTAACATTTGTGTCATCGAGTCCCAGAAGGAGATAAGAAAGAGCATGCCGTAGAAAAAATATTTGAGGAAACAATGGCTAAAAACACCCCAAATTTGGCAAAAGACATAAACGTACAGATTTAAGAAGCTCAGTGGATCTCAAATAGTATAAAACCAAAGAATTCCATGCCCAGACACATCACAAATTACTAAAAACTAAATACAAAGAGAAATCTTAAGAATAGCCAGAGAAAAAGTCACATTACTTATAGGAGACTAACAGTTTGGACATCAGCAAATTCTCTTCAGAAACTGTGGAAGCTGGAAGGAAGTGGAAGTGCATTTTTTCAAAGCGCTGGGAGAAAAAAACTGTTAACTCAATCCTTTAGTAATGAGGATAAAATAAAGGCATTATTAGATAAAGGAAAACTAACAAAATTTATTTCCAGAAGACTTTCTTTTAAAGACCTTATTAGAGCAGTTTTAGGTTTATAATAAAATTGAGAGGAAGGTATGATTTCCCATATGCCCTCTGCCCCACACATGCATAGCCTCCCCCACTATCAATCTCACTCACCAGAACGGTATATTTTTTTTTTTACCAGGGATGAACCCATATTAATACATCATAATCATCCAAAGTCCATAGTTAGTACCTAAGGGTTCACTCTTAATGTTATATATTCAGTGGGTTTGGATAAATGTATAATGACATAAATCCATCATTATAATATCATACAGAATATTTTCACTGTCCTAAAAATCTTGTGTGCCTCTATTCATCTCCCCACCCCCAACAGCAACTACTGATCTTTTTACTGCCTCTGTAGTTTTGCCTTTTCCATAATGTCATAAGTTGGAATCATACAGTATGCATCCTTTTCAGATTGGCTTCTTTCACTCAGTAACATGCATTTAAAGTACCTCTATGTCTTTTCATGGCTTGATGGGTCATTTCTTTTTAGTGCTCCATAACATTCCATGTTTGGATGTATCGCATTTTATTTATCCATTAACCTATTGAAGGACATCTTGGCTGCTTCCAGGTTTTGGAAATTATGAATAAAGCTTCTATAAATATCCACATGCAGATTTTTGTGTGATCAAGTTTTCATCTTCGGATAAATGCCAAGGAGCACAATTGTTGGATCATATGGTAAGAGTATGCTTAGTTTTCTTAGACACTGCCAAACTGTCTTCCAAAGTGGCTGTACCATTTCACATTCCCACCGCAATGTACGAGAGTTCCTGTTGTTCAAGATCCTTACCATATTTGATGTTGTGAGTGTTCCAGATTTTGGCCATTCTAATAGGTATGTAATGTATCTCATTGTTTTAATTTGCATTTTCCTGATGACATATGTGGAGCATCTTTCCATATGCTTATTTGCCATCTGTAGATCTTCTTCTTAAAGTTTAAAGAGTTCTTTCTATATTTTGGATGATAGTCCTTTATTACATGTGTCTTTTGAAAATATTTTCTCCCAGTCTGTGGCTTGTTTTTTAAGTCTCTTGATATTGTCTCTGACAGAACATAAGTTTTTGTTTTTAATGAACTCCAGCTTATCGATTATTTCTTTCATGGATCATGTCTTCAATGTTGTATCTAAAAAAGCATCACTATACCCAAGATCATCTAGGTTTTCTCCTATGTTATCTTCTAGGATATTTATAGTTTTGTGTTTTACATATAGGTCTGTGATCCATTTTGAGTTGATCGTTGTGATGAGTGTAAGGTCTGTGTCTATATATTATCATTATCCTTATTTTCGCATGTGCATGTCTAGTTTTCCAGTACCATTTGTTAAATAGATTATCTTTGCTCCATTGTATTGCCTCTGTTCCTTTGTCAAAGATCAGTTGACTATATTTATGAGGATCTATTTCTGAGCTCTCTATTTTGCTCCATTGATGTATCTGTCTGTTCTTTCACCAATATCACCCTGCCTTAATTACTGTAGCTCTATAATTCTTGAAGTCACATAGCATCAGTCCTCTAACTTTGTTTTCCTTTAATATTATGTTGGCTATTCTGGGTCTTTTGTCTCTCCATATAAACTTTAGAATCAATTTGTCAATATCCATGTAATAACTTGCTGGGATATTGATTGGAAATATATTGACTCTAGAGATCAAGTTGGGAAGAATGGACATAGTGACAATATTGAGTTTTCCTATCCATGACCATGGAATAGCTGTCCATTTATTTAGTTCTTTGATTTTGTTCATCAGAGATTTGTAGTTTTCCTCATATAGATCTTATACATATTTGTTAGATTTATACATATGTCATTTTGGGGGGTGCTAACGTAAATGGTATTGTGTCTCAAATTCTACTCGTTCATTGCTGGTATATAAGAAAGTGATTGAGTTTTTCATATTAACCTTGTATCCTGCAACCTTGCTATAATTACTTATTAGTTCCAGGAGTTTCTTGTTGATTCTTTTGAATTTTCTACATAGATGATCATGTCATCTGTGAACAAAGACAGTTTTACTTTTCCTTCTCAATCTACATACCTTTTATTTCACATTCTTAATGCATTGGCTAGAACTTCCAGTATGATGTTGAAAAGGAGTGGTAAGGGGGGGACATCTTTGCCTTGTACCTGATCTTAGTTGGAAAGCTTCGGGTTTCTCATCATTAAGTATGATGTTAGCTGTAGCTATGTTGTACATCATCAATTACAATGCAGATTTCCCTACCCCAGCGCTGGTTCCTGCAGTGGTTTCTGCTAGTGAGTCTCTGCTCTAGTAAGCTACAAATCCCTTTATTTGCCTTTCTGTCCCTCCCATCTTGGGAGCAGTGGTTTGCTCTATAATTTTCTCTCTCTTATGGATCCAAGAAAAATTATTGATTTTTCAGTCTTCTCAGCTTTTTACTTGTTAAAACAGAGTGGCAGCTTCCAAGCTCCTATGTGCAGAACTGGAAACCAGAAGTTCCTCACCAGCAAACCTTTGCTGAAAGAATTGTTAAAGGAAATTCCTCAGACAGACGGGATATGTTACCAGGAGAAAACCTGGAATATTAGGAAATGGAAGAAGAGCAACAAAATGGTAAATATCTGGGTAAATAGAATATTCACTCCTCTTGAGTTTTAAAAAATAAATTTGATTACTAAGAGCAAAATTTATCACATTTTCTGATGAAGTTTTTGATGTATGTAGATATACTATATAAAAAAACTATAATATAAAGGCGGGGAGGGTATATGGACCTATAGGGCGGTAATATTTTTCCACTTGAAGTAGTAAATTACTGATTCTGAGTGGACTGTGAAAAATTGAATATGTATACTATCCTTATAACCAACACTAAAAATAGTATATAAAGAAATAGCAAAAAACACAATAGAAAAATGAAAATAGAATATTAAATTATGTTCAAATAATCCAAAAGGAGGCAGAAAAAGGGAAACAAATGAAAAACAGACGGAACAAATAACAAAACAAATAATAGGCTTAAATCCAAACATCAATAATTATATTAAGTGTTAATGTAAAAGTCACATTGTCAGAATAGATTTCAAAAAAACAAGACCCGACTATATGCTGTTTACAAGAGATTCACTTCAAATACAATGATGTAGGTATATTAAAAGAAAAAATATTGTTGTATGCAAATGCTACTAAAAGGAAAGCTAGAGTGACTGTAGCAAAAAAAAAAAAAAAAAAAAGACACTATGGCAAAGTGGCACAATGCTGAATCTAAGCTACTTGGCACCAATAATCCCTTGATAAATTACTTACATTCTTTTCTCAAGCAGGAAAGTTTTACTCCATCTTACCCACAGACCTTCCAGGCATCCAGATATCAAAAGCTATCCAGCACCAGCTGGGCAGCTTTCGTGAATGTTCATGGGTTTGGAATTAGAATCTTATAGACTGCTCTAATCTAATGATTTACCTTAAGAACATAATACATAACACCTTTCTCCTTAACTTTCCACATTAAGTGCAGAGCAATTTTCCAGGTAGGTGTGTTTCCTTCAACAAGAGATCTGTTTTCTTTTTCCATTTTCATTTTACCTCCTCAGGAGTACAAAGCCTTATGCTTCAAAACTGTAAGAAAACAAGGTGTCCATATAACTAACGTCACTTGTCTTGAGTCTCATTTGTCAGTTAAGTTAATTATGTGTGGTCACCACAAGTAAGGAGATACTACTCTGGAACTCTTCTTTATAAGAATAGTTCTTTAGAAGGATAATTTTCTACCTTTTATATATCACAGCTCACATAGAAAGTGATAATATTTGTAAGACATTTTGGGATAAGTAAAGGAGAGTGCTTATGGCCAGAGGCATTTGGCCAGAGGGGTTTTAGTTCCTCTATGCTGCACTGAGCCACCCTGAAGGCCGTAGGGAACCAATACATTGCCACACCTGAAACCATTTGTGGAAAGCTACAGTCAGAAGGATGGGAACTATTTTAGCATAAAATGGAAGTTTGTGTTAAAGCAATCGCTGTGAGTTTCCCTTCTGAGTTTCTGTAATCTCTGCTTAATTGTACTTAATCCCTTTCTCTTTTTAAACACTTCCAAAAATTTTAAAGTAAAAGAGAACATTATATACAGGGGCTTCTTCACACATAAAAAATTATCCGTTACAAAACTAAGTACGCTAACTTCTCATGGGAATGATAGGCAGAGAAATGACAGGGATTTGGGACCTGGTTTCCTGAATTTTGGAAAGTTACAGATCCTTTATGATTTCAGCTCTCCATTATATAATGGAGACAATAACACCTATGTGATGTGGTTGTTGTGAATATTAAGATACCTTAGATGTGTTTAGCATAGTGTCTGGCACATAGTGGATACTCAGTGATAGTATAGTTTGTTTCCTCTTCATTTTAATTCCCTAGAGTTATTTTTGCTAAAAAAATCGAGAGTAAGAAGATAGCATGTCAGCTTTGAAGTTCCAGAGAAGGCTTTATGGAGGGTATGTAATGATCTTGGCTTTGAGGGGAAGCTGAGATTTGATGTGAAAAAGAAGAAAGGCCTCCCAGGGTCTGGTAATAAGATAGCATGCAGATAATCTTTGAAGTCGCAGGCAGCCAAAGGTAGGATTAATGAATAAAGAACACTTGATAAGTAGGAGAGATACTGATTTGGAACTTAGCCTTAAGGAAACACAATGAGAAAGTCTTACTTGTATGGGTGTGAGAGTTGACTTCAGGTTCGCTCACAACTACATGGTGAAATAGGCAGAATTTTCCTTTGGTGCTTTCCTAGCATGACTTTTCTGCCTTTCAGCATCACTTCCTCCAAAGACTCCATTATACTACTTAGGCTCAATCACTTGTTTGGGAAGAAAGTGTGCTAAAATATATCCAATTCATACTAAAGAGGTTTTGACCTAATGGGTTAATCCTTAGGCCATCATTATTTTAAAAGAGAATCTCAGATTGCCTTATGACTAATCAAGAGAAAAACTCTCCAGTGATTGAATTTCCAGCACTTCTCCTGAGTAGGGAAGATAGTTTTAATTATAGAGGCTATCCACTCAAATCATACTATGAAGATAATGTCTCACTCCATCAACGGGTGATAAGAACCCTCCTTAATAGACCAGGGCATGCACAGTCTAGACATAATCATGCTTTAATGTCAACATTCTAAATGAGGCTCTAGAAGAATTTTGTCTGAATTACCCCTATGTGAGTGTCAGGGTTGAATAATAGGGAGAAGCACTGCAGGGATTCGTGAAGGAGCCGTGGGTGCAAAGAAATGGAGGAGCAAGCAAGCGAAACAAGCCAAGACTCGAAGTAACAGTATTAAATCCAAAGGGCCAGATGCATGATTGCCAATTATCCTCCAAGCTTTTGGAGTTAGGGGACGTGGGGTTCAAAATGGGAACTGGTCAGGAACGACTGTTAAGTCCAAGGGGATTATGGTGGCCAGTCCATCCATAACGTCCATGGCTCATGTTTCTTATTTGGTGGCTGCCAGCTGTGCCTGTCCACTGGATTAGTTAAAGGTTAAAGGCAGGGTGAGTATGAAGGACGCAGCAATGGACTTGTGATGCTATGGGGAAATTTTAAATAAATATTAGAGAAGAACTGGTAGCTATTAAAATACAGAAGCTAAGAAGCTATTAGAATACAGAAGTTATGGCACATGCATCCAGGGGAGGTAGTAAAACCACTATTTAAAGACTCATTAGACACCCATTTATTTTTAAGACAGGATTTAAGAAAAATAATGAGAACTATCTTCTGGTAGTGCTGAGATATGAGCTAAATGACCCACAAGAGGTCTCTTCAAACCCAAGAGATTCTGTTTAAACGTTAGAATCCATCTGCCAGAATGGAAATTAAATCCGATAAGCATTCTCCTCGGAAAAACATTGCTTTATATGAGCAATGTTCTATTTGCTCTTCTCTTTCTTTCTTTTCATCCCTTCCAAATTAAAACCGGCTCAAACCTATCTCAAAAGTAATTTTCTTGACATTAACCCCTAAGAACAGGATTCATAGCTTAATATACCAAGCATGGCAAATAGACTTCATCTTGATAGAGGCTTCCTGAACTTTGTGTTGAGAAATATTCTGAAGCTGCATTCAGAGGGCTATGTCTGATTAGCAATGCCTGCCTTGTGCAGGAAGGAGGGATTAGAGCATGCTTACCAGGTGTTTGTTACTCCTGCTACATAACAACCCAAGGAATATTCACAATTAAAAGCAATACAAAGGTAGTCTAATATTTTAATATTCTGAGGCATACATGATCTCGCAGTTATCAATGAAACATGGTGCATGACATAATGGACTCCTACGAATATGGAAATAAGGGACTAGTTATTGCTCAAAAGAAAAAGATCTGGCAGAAGAGAAAAAGACATAATACTGGCACACTAAGAATAGACAAATATTTTTACAAATCCACTAGCCTTAAGTTCAACCCCAAGGTAAATATTTAGGTGTGATTTCAAGGCGAGAGGAAACAGAACTTACATTGTTATGACCATATACCATGCTGATTGGCCTAATGAAGGACACAGAAAATATTCTACTATGGGTTACAAAACCAATTTTATAGGCAGAGAGCTGAACTGCAATTGTCATCCATTTCCAGAGCCGTCTTGTTAACCACAAAGCTATACTGCCTAAATTTTAGCTGGAACTCTGATCCCTCGCCATGCTTAATAACTTTTATTTCTTTTGATAGCCAAACCTACTCAGCTGCCTAAAAGCCTTTAGGGTCCAGAAGGTAAATCTTCCTGGTAAGATCACTTGGGTTTCCTGAAGAGCTCTTTCAAGGGATTCAACCCAGAATTTCACAAGCCTGGCATCAATCCTCACTCTACCATCTAAAGACTGGGAGATCTGTCCTGCGGTCTGGTGGCGGGGGTAATGTCCACCCCAGCACAGTGCATACATTCCTCCAACCTCCTATCAGCTTTACCTGAGATGAGTCAAAGGGGTATGTGTGTGGTAGTTGGGGGTGATGTGGCAGGGGGATTTAAGAGGATACTGCCTGACATATTGTTGGAACACAAAGATTTATCAAATGAATAAATAGTTGAATGAATGAGTGGAATTTTGGGGACCACCTTAAACAGTGGGAGGAAAAGTGTCTTCTGGCCTTGGAAAAACAAATATGGCAAGCCAGAAAGATAGAAGCAGGCCACTGTATACAAGATGAATGCTTTCTTATCCTGCTATCACCAAACATCCTCCTCCTAAGACAGGAAAACTGGGATAGCTTTGCACAGAAGGCTTATCTTTCAGAGGGCAAATCCCAAGGCTGGAGGTTAACCTGCCAATTAGCAGGGGGAAGTTTATGCAGGCACGACGAAATTTGGCAGCACTTAATCTGGGAGTTCTGTAGCATGTACAATATGAAGTAAGGGGGTCATGCACAAAATCATTAAAATGTACAGTTTGTTCTAACTTCAAGTCTGGGGGTGGACAAATAGACTTTTTCCTCTTTAATAATATACTGGTATGTTGGGAGATAAACAACATGTAAAACTCTGGAGCCTTTAACAACTCTACTGGAGGAAACAACGTGCTTAGTTTTAGTGACCAGAGATGAACCTGAAATAGTTTCTGAATAAAAAAATGATTTTTGTTTTCAATTTAATCTTTTGTGGATTGTTCATTTTGGATTTTAAGCTGTGCTTGTATTGTCAGCTTTAAAGAGAGAGTTTGGTGATGTTTGACCATCTAAGAAAATTAGTGCATAAGGCTATATGAAATTGGCTATGCTTAGTCTTCATTTAAAAAGCACTTTTGCAGAGGACATACAGTCTTGGGGGAAAAAATGTACCTAGAATCCAGTACCAGAACAAGTTTTGCCGTGGCAAGTGCCAGTTTTGTTTACAATTACTTGGACAATGCTCCTGCCTTTTATGTTTCATCGATTTTAGTTATTTACAAGCAAAACATTAATTGTGGAATTCAGTATGTAACTTAATCTCCATTTAGGAGATTCTTACTGAAATAACTATCTACTTGGTGAAGATGTATAGAAGAGAAAGACATTCTCACCTCCAGCTTACCCATTATTATGGGTTGTTGCCAACTGAGAAAACATACTTCATTACCACCAGCTCTGCTCCACAGAGGCAACATATTTTGAACCTAATGCTCTTCTATGTAATTTAGATGATATAGATTGCTTAATTCAATCCATGATGAGAACATAGGCAGAAACATTTAATTCATTTTGTGCTCTTGGGCTCAGAATGGAACTGAGTTTTCTTTGGGATATAGAAAACTAGGAACTTATAAAATTGGGAAAAATAGGAAATTATGTCGCCTGGAGTTGAGAATGAATTTTCACAAAATTCAGAAAACCTGGCTATTCTCCAGGGATGGCTATAAGTGCTGGGAAATTAAAGCCCTCCAGGAACAGCCCTTGTGCACTGACGGATGGGACTTAGCAGATAAGGCCACCGGCTCTCAAGCCTCTCAGGTGGGATACCTCTGAGGTATCATCATGGGTAGCAAAACATTTCTGTAAAAGGCCAGAGTAGATATTTTAGACTTTGTCACCACATGGTTTCTATTGCAGCTCTTCAACTCTGCTGTTCTAGGGTGAAAGCAGTCATTAACAATTCGTAAATGAATGAGCATGGCTATGTTCCACTAAAACTTTATTTATAGACACTGAAATTTGAATTTCACATAATTTTTATGTGTCACGAATTATTAGTCTTCTTTTGATGTTCGTAACCATCAAAAAATATAAAAACCACTCGTAGCTCATGGGCTGTATAAAACCAGGCTTGATTTGGCCCACGGGTTGTAATGTGTTAATGCCTGTTCTACATTAGCTCTTAAAGCGTCCCTTGGAGATTCTACAGTGGTATCCTGCTGGAAAATTCACCCTTTATTACTTTATCTTCCCTGTCTCACTTCTCCATTCATTTAAGAGTGTTCCCAGGAATCACGTCCAAATAAGCTACTTGTACTTAGATACTTGTCTTGAGGTCTGCTTCTCGGGGAAGCAAAACTAAGACAACTAGCTTGGCTGATTAATCACTGAACTGAACATTCGTTGCTTTGACACCATGAAGATCCTCCAGAAAGGCTCCTGGGATCCCAAGAGTAGATTCAATAAAAGGGCTCTTTTCATTATATTCTCAGACCAACAATGCAGTGGGTTAAATGTGTAAACTTTACCATTCACTTGCACCCGAGGTAAAACTGAGAGTGTTAACACCTGCAATGACCTCAAGGCAGCGATTTCATCTCAGATCACTCTCAAATTCTCATGCCGGGGGTATTAGCAGCGAGGACATCAAGATGCTTCACAGAAGTACATGTCGGGGGGTCAGAGTCAACCAAGCCATGTAACAGCCCACAGGAACCCAGAGGCATTGAGTATGATGACAACCATTGCAGCAATCTCTGTAGCCATGTGGATTTATGAAATGGGTTTCCTACCCAAAGTTCCCCGACAATTACCAAAGGACTGAATGACTTCTAGATCAAGAACAGCAGGTGGATACATGGGGCATTCATTTTTTTGGGTCCCATGTCGCTCATTTAATGTAGTAATTTCTTTCTTGGCAAACTGAAAAAGCCTTCCTCACCCTGTTCTACGCTGTTCCAGATGGCTGTACCCTCTCAACCTGGCAGGTGCCTGTCTGTTGGCAGTGAGGCTGTGAACTTACTAAGTACAGCAATTTCTGACCTTCAGACACAAATGAAGCAAAGTGCTTTCTTTTATTAATGACAGGCTTCTCTAATAAAAGGGTAGGCCATGACATGTGGACTACAAGGAAATTATGAAGCCATATCTGGCTCTGAAGTGCTAGGGGCTTGTGCATTGTCTGAAAATTGATTAATAGACATTGATTTCCCCTAGTCCTACTGGGTATGCAACATACAACAAAAATATAATTGTAAACTTAAAAGGAAAAAAAGCTGACATTCTAGAACAAGCTCTGGGGTGTTTACAAGTTCTAACAAAATCCTTCAAAAATGTGTTTTAATTGGGTCTCTATTAGCAAGTCAATCCGTTGGGACTCCTTAATTACTAAGGTAAGCCTTAACTTCCTTTCCTCATTATTTTCCCTCTTTCAGTCCAAAATAGAAAGGAAGAAGTTCTCTTTATAAACATGTGAATTTTAAACTGAGCTTGAGTCCAGCAAAGTAAGCTATCCCGGGTTCTCTCTGAGCCAAACCCTCTGGAGGGCTTCATTTTAAAATTCAAATACAGGGAGATTATTTATCACTGTGGTTTTGACAGTGACAAAATTGCCCCCCTTGAAGAAGACAAATTGGCAGTCTCACAAAAGAGGAAGTGATTTTTAAAAATGTATTTATTTATTTACTTTGTATGGGAATTAAGTTCTGCAAACAAATGCCTCTGACTGCTGGGGCTTAAAACATGCTCTATGGTGTTCAAATGAAAAAGCAACATGAACTCCATGAATGCCCATGGTCACAGGGAGTGGGAAGTGTAGCCATAGTAATAAGAACCAAAGTGCCAAGGAGTAGCAAACCAATGCCCAGATCTATAAGCCGGCTGAAATTTCTACCCTAGACTCTCCACATTCCTGCTTGAAAAACATCTTTTTTCTTTTTCTGAAGTGTAGTCAGTTTACAATGTGTCAATTTCTGGTGTACAGCATAATGTTTCAGTCAAACATATACACATACATACTCCTTTTCATATTCTTTTTCACTATAGGTTACTACAAGATATTGAATATAGTTGCCTGTGTTATACAGAAGAAACCTGTTTATCTGTTTTATATATAGTAGTTAGTACCTGCAAATCTCGAACTCCCATTTTACCCCTTCCCACCCCCTTTCTTCCTGGTAACCATGAGTTTGTTTTCTATGTCTGAGTCTGTTTCTGTTTTGTAAGTAAGTTCATTTGTGTCTTTTATTTTAGAGTCCACATATAAGTGATATCACAGGGTATTTTTCTTTTTCTTTCTGGCCTACTTCACTTAGAATGACAATCTCCAGGTCCACCTATGTTGCTGCAAATGGCATTATTTCATTCCTTTTCTATGGCTGAGTAGTAGTCCACTGTATATATATACACCACTGCTTCTTTATCCAGTCATCTATCAGTGGACATTTAGGTTGTTTCCATGTCTTGGCTATTGTAAATAGTGCTGCTGTGAACATTGGGGTGCATGTATCTTTTCAAATTAGAGTTCCCTCAGGATATGTACCCAGGAGTAGGATTGCTGGATCATATGGTAAGTCTATTTTTAGTTTTTTGAGGAATCTCCATACTGTTTTCCATAATGGCTGCACCAAACTACATTCGCACCAACAGTGTGGGAGGGTTCCCTTTTCTCCACACCCTCTCCAGCATTTATCATTTGCGGACTTTTTAATGGTGGCCATTCTGATTGGTGTGAGGTGATACTTCACTGTAGTTTTGATTTGCATTTCTCTGATAATTAGGGATATTTAACATTCTTTTCATGTGCCTATTGGCCATCTATATGCCTTCATTGGGGAACTGCTTTAAAAAACACCTTCTTCTTGATCAGACTCACGAAGGCCTGTGTTTCTGTGACATAGTAGGATGCAGCTAGGTAGCATAGGGAGAGAACTGGCTTGTGTATGGGACATCCAGTTTATCCTCCTGTCTGTAAGAGCCTCGGGGTCCATATGCTGCAGGCTGAGGCAGAGGAGAGAAAGGAGCTATTTCTTATCATCAACCAGCTTCCCAGCTCTGGCAGTTTTTCATCAGTTTGCATAGCCAGGAATAGCAGGTATATTTCAGAAGCATATGGACCACTGCCTCACTTCCCCAACACACACATACCCTCATATAGCTTTCCCTCTAGGCCCACTCTATGATAGACATTCCCATCTGCTTTTTAGTACTGAAAAGTTCACAACTGGGGATCTATTCCTTGGATGTAAGTCCTTGTTTCTTAGTAATATGCATATAATTCTGGGACGTATATAACACCTTAACCCCTTAGCTTTAGAATTTAAATAAACCCACAGTGTTCACTGAAATTAATTACTTTCAAATAGTCACAAAATTAAAATGAATAAGGGCTATCAATCACTTATACATTACTGAATACATGTAGGGAGAGAATTAAGCAAAGAAGGACACAAAAAGGGGAGACTGTGTGATCTCCACAATGATCAGGTCAATGGAAATGAAAACTGCCATTATTCTATTCAACCCAACCTCTCATTGCCATAAAGAAAGAAGATTCCACACAGCTGTTCATTTTTTATATTTTCTAAGGCATACACTCTTCTATGAATGAAATATATAGTAAATAAATTTAAAAAATAAGATTCAGATTAAATATCCTGTTTGGGAACCTAGAAATGAAATTCATCAGAAAACTCTTCATGATTTTATCCATTTGGCCAGTAGAGATATCATTATATGGCATTTCTCCAAGTCCCCAAGCTTATTTATATCACTTTGCTATCCTCATAACATCTGTGCTCTTAGGAGAGTAGGAATACACTTCACTGAATACTTCTCTGTGTAGCTGGGAGAAGCAGCAATAAAAACGTGGAAATGTAAGCACTGTCACATTGGGATCACGTAGGGAATGCGGAACACTCATAAACAGTTGCTTAGAGCATAACTTGGAGGACAAATTTGACCATTTTTATAAGCTGTATCACATGTGATATAATTTAATGTAGCGGTATTTCCAGGAAGTTATTGTATAAAAGCACCCTAACAAAGACGTGAACCAAGATATAAAATACATGTGAGAACAAAAGATATTCATGTAACGTTGCAAATATGGCAAATGCTGGAAATATCCTAAATGTCTGTTAGTAGATTAAATAAATTATGGCCTGTTCACACAATGGAATATTATGTAGCCACTGAAAAAATTAAGTTTATATGTAATGATATAGAAAGGTACCCAAGATATTTTATTAAGTAAACTGTATGCATACTATCATATATATATTATATATACATACATATTATATATATGTGTGTGTGTGTGTGTGTGTTTATTTTTTTTACAAGGAGAAATGGAAGGCACCTATTCATGTAGTTACCTCTGAGGAGAAGGATGTTGGCATGAGAAAATTTTACTCTACATTTCATAGTCTTCTGAACTGTTTCAATTTCCTTTCTAGTAGTGACCATTCGTTACTTCTATAAAATAATAACAACAAAATAAATAAAAATAAAAGAAAAAAAGATCAAAGTGAATTGTCCTCCTGGAAGCATACTTGGGTGTCACTTGGGCCTCCAGTCTCTCTTTGACAGTGGCCATACTGGCTTAGAAGAGGTCAGAATTGCCTTCCCTGATGTGTCCTGAGTAGCAGTGTTCCTACAGAGGTTATAGATTCGTCACCATGAAATAATATCTATCTTATTTGAATCAGTGTCAATTGCTCATAGCACTGCTCAGGAGTAACAAGTTTTGTTAGCTCATCACTCCCACTTCACATTCCTATCAGGGGTGCAGAGGGGAGAGGCCTCTAAATTTAGTCCTTTCAATCTTCAAGAGCTGCTTATAAGGTGTGATGAATAAGTTGGTGTAAATCCCTCCATGTCTTACAAAAATGTATAGTTTGTGACCCTATCTCCTATTTAACCTTGCCTTTCCAGGCAGAAGACTAAGAAATCTTTCCATCTGCCTTCATATAGAGAAACCTCCTGTTTTTCTAGTCATTTTAGCTGCCCTTTTCTGGGCACCTTCCAGCTCCAATATGAGTTTTTTGAGAGGTTTCAGAATCAGAATTGCAAATGGTTTTCTCAGCATGGTTGTGCAGGGATTTTATACTGTGTTCCCTGTTTTGTTTCCCGTGCCTTTTTTCTTGATAAGTCCCACTGCTTGGCCAGCCTTTTGGAACAAGCTATCCAACTCCTTTTAGCCATTCTTCTCCCTCTGCAAGACACCAGACCTCTAAGATGAAAAAGGGAAACATTCAGATGTTTCTAAATCATAGAATACCAGAATAGAACTCAAAAGGTTATTAGCCATAATCTTGAGCAAATCTCCCATTTAATAAATGGCAGCAACTGAGGCCCAGAGAGGTTAAGCAAGGACTCCAACTTAAACCTCCCAACTTCCATGCCGGCCCCTTCTCCATTTCATCTGTGTGCAGGAGAGACATTAAAAATATTTAATAGCTGTATATAACTGAGGCATCAGACTGAAGACCCACCCGAGTGTTGGGGTGGGTCCTGAAGGCACCCTGCTGTGGTGGACAATAACTCTTTATTTGCTGGGTCAAAGAGTGGTGTGTGGAGTTTCAGGGGATGGACAGAGGTGACTGGGGTGGCAGGAAGGGGGCCTTGTGGAGCTAGCAGCATCTCTTCACCATACAATATGGAAGTTTTTCCAATATGTCAACAATTGGGACAGTCATCGCAGTGTGTCCAAGCTGTGTAGCACTTGTGTCTATATGGTCCTTTGGTCTAATTTAGATAAAATGTATATATATATATATTTTTTCTTTATTTGAATGCTTTGATGTGTGAAGACTCAGAAGGAGTCTCTGGCAAAGTGATAGGCTTTAAATCTTTTACAATTTAGGCATCAGGAAAATGACTCCCAGCTACTCTGAACATTATACATAATTAACCAAATTCTAGGGGTCTCACACATCCAGTCGCATTACAGTACTGCAGCCCTTTAATATCAATCGTAAAAGTGAGATATTTAAATTGCAAAATAGATACATCTACACAGAAATGAGAGCTCCCTGAAAATGCATGAGCTGATGCTTATCCGTCTTCAAGGAAAAATGAGTCACAGTAATGTTTCCCTCTGTGCAACAGATTTTAAATTGTGATTTATGAGGTTTAAAAGCAGCTAAGTATCCCTTGTCAGTAAGACTATCGCGAGGTTGCTTGATGGAGACCACTTTGTACAAATTACCCAATCAACTCAATTCCCCTTCCTCAGATCAGAAGAGTAAGGAAGACGCAACCCCAGGAACGGGTGGGGGGTGGGGGGCCTGTGTGAAGAGGCTCTTTGTTCTCTTATTCTGTTTGCCTCCCTCCAGCTCCTCAGGAGGTGCTGCATGAGACACAGCATACGTGCAAGCCAAACAATAGAATGTACAGAAATGTTCCTCCCCCGCCCCTACCTAAGACCAAAACATCTCTCCCACAGCTTGAAATCCCAACATTCCATTCTCCCTTTAAGAGTCCCCAAATGCACCAAATTATTCCTGATGAGCCATAAATACTTCTGTCTCTGGTAACCCTTTCTCCCACAAAAAAAAAAAAAAAAAAATGGAATCTGGGTTCTCACAAAACAAAATGATTTTCTCATCTATTTATTTAATAGGTCTTTCAAAAATGTCAGCAGTTAAATTACACTTAGTCATACTTTTAAAGAAATAGTCTTTATTGAAAATAAAAAGATTAGATGAATAGAGGTATAGAAGCAGCTCAACAGAGTATCTGTTGAATGCTGGATGAGTGAAAAATTAATCAATATGTGTGTCAATTATACCTCAATATACTGTTTAAAAGATCAGTTCATAGGAACTTGCATATTTCCTGGGACTGGGAACTTCTGATGTCAAATTCCGTATCATATAGGGTTCAATCAGAGAAGCAAAACCACTGCATGCACAAAAGGGATTTGTTACAGGGATTTGACCTTGCACAATTGCGGGAGCTAGTTAAGCAGTCTCTGTAAGGTTGTTGTCTTTGCCTCTGATGCTGGAGCTTAAAAGGCCACAGAGCAGGCAGTGGGGGAAGGGAAGATGGATATGAAATGAGGGAAAGCAAGAATGAGTTGGAACCCACGAGGGCCAGCTGAAGACCACAAGGCTGGGCTGAAACCTGTGTCAGTTCTTGTTGCCTCTGACCTTTGTAGAATGGCTGTCCTGTAGAAGCTGCGGACCCTTCATCACTGAGCTGAACCCACACACCTGGCCCTGCGGTAGAAGCAGCTGAAGGAGGAGCCAGGGGAAGATGGAGCAGATGAAAACCCAGCTGCTGTCTCACTTCCACGAGGGAAGCTAGCAGATTGTTGACAATGTGTGTGAGCTACAAAATGGCTGCTCTTCTCTTTTTCTCTCTAAATCTCATAAAAGATTCTCTCTTGTGGCCCATTATAATCAGAAACATGTAGGAAAGGGATTTGTGGAATATGAAGCCCAGCCTAGTCAAGGTAACACATTACAAAGTCACCATACTAGTCACTGTATTTAGGGAAAGGAGAGGAGTGTTAACAGATTTCTGAGAACAGATTTCTGAGTGTCAGAAAAATGGGACTGAAGGTCTTTGCCCAGTAGGGCAGAGAAGAGGGCAAGGGTGCTCAAGGAGGGAAGAAGGTATACAGCTGCCCTCCCTCCTTTCATTCATTACAAATGTGTACTGAGCATTTACAGTGTGTCAGGCCCTATTTCAATTATATTTTTTCAGACAGCCACACTAATATATTCCTTTCCAGTATGTTCACCTTGCACTGTGATCTTGAAACTTCTATATCAAGAGATGTGATCTCCGTTCACTCCCTTTAATTCTGGGCAGGACTGTGACTCTGGCTGAAGTGACACTACATGACTTCTGAGGCTAAGTCATAAAGGTTATGAATTTCTGGAGACTCTCATCACTGACTTAGTCCCCATGTTATAAAGAAGCTAAATTCTCACGGAGAGGTCACCTGTACATGTTCCAGTTGACATTTCCAGCTAAGATCTCTGCACCAACCACCTAGCATCAATCACTAAGTATGTGAATGAGTTTTCAAATGATTCCTGCCCTCAGTCTTCAAGTATCACCCCCCAAAATTGATGCCAAAATGCAGCAGACAGATGAGTCTTGCTCAAATTACAGATTTGAGAGCAAAATAAATGTTGTTATTATTTCAAGCCACCCAAGTTTAGGGGTAATTTGTTGCACAGTCGTAATAACTGAAACAGGCTCTTTGCTAGACTGACGGGGCATAATGACATACACGTGTTATTATATGGAATCATACATAATTACCTAAATCCTTTTGCTGTAATGTTGGATCCATTGTCTTGAAGCTAAGTTTTTAATCAGTACTTTTGTACAAATAATGGTATGTTTTTAACTTTTTATCTTCAAGTAATTGTATATTTGCATGCAATTTTAAGAAATAATACAGAGAGATCACATATACTCTTCACCTAGTTTCCCCCCATAGTGGTAACATCTTGCCTAACTAGAGTACAATATCACAACCAGAAAATTGAGATTGATGCAATTAACTGATTTTATATAGGTGTTTCATCAGTTTTATATAAAATCATTTGTGTGTGTGTCTATTTAGCTCTATGCAATTTTATCACATGTATAGTTTCATGTCACAATCATTATAGTCAATAGTCAAGATACAGAACAATTCCAACACAAGGATCTCTTATGCACCCTTTATAGCAACAGCAACCTCTCTCCCACTATCGCAACTACTCCCAATCCCTGGCAACCATTAATCTGTTCTCCATTTCTATGATCTTGTCATTTCAAGAATGTGATATACATGAAATCATATAGCATGTAAACTTTTGAGATTATCGTTTTTCACTCAGTATAATTCCCTGGAAATCCATCCAAGCTGTTATGCATATCATTAGCTTGTTCCTTATTGTAGCTGAGTTGTATTTCATGGTATGGATGTCCCATAGTTCTTTAAGCAATCAATCATTAAAATATATATATATATATATATATATATATATATATATATATATATATATATATATATATATATATATAACTGAATCACTTTGCTATACACCAGAAACTAAAACCATATTGTCAATCGACTATACTTCAAAAAAAAAAAACAATTGGGTTGTTTCCTATTTGGGGATATTATGAATAAAGCTCTATGAACATTCATGTACAGTTTTTTTGTGAATGTAAATTTTCATTTCCCTGGAATGAACGTACAAGAGTGAAACTGGTGGGTTGTACAGTAAGCATATGTTTAGTTTTGTAAGAAGCTGTCATACTCTTTTCTAGAGTGGCTCTACCATACATTCCCACCAGCAATGTATGAGTGATCCAGTTCCTTTGCATCCTCACTAACATTTGGTGTTATCACTATTTTGAATTTTAGACATTCTGATAGGTGTGATATAATAACATATTTTGTGATATGATTTGATCAGATGTGCACAAACTCCAGTACCTTCTTGTTTATACTCATTTGTATGGTGGGGGGGAGGCTCTTTTTTTCACTACTACTTCTTTCCCCTTGATCATCCTCTTCAAAATGGAGAAGACAGTGAGTTACTTGGGGTCTGTAGCTAATGGCTGGCTTAATTTTCTTATAAATCATCCCTAATAGATATGCAGAGGCAGAATTCACTGCATTGTTCCAAAAAAAGATTTAAATAAATTTTCTACAAGGTATTTTAAGTAAATGAGGAATTAAAGATTAAGATAAGCTTGGGAAAAGATTAAATCTGGAATAAGGTTAAATATATAAAGCGCATAAGGTCTCCTGCAACTGAGTCACAAATTTGTGCATTTATAGAGTTAAGAGGGAGATGTACTAAGTTACCTAGTTCACAACACTCATAAAGAATTGATAAACTGGTAGCTCAGAAAAGGCCAGCCTGGTTCTGAGACCAGAGTGAACATTCTCCCAAGTTTACAGAGGCCACACAGGTAATGTAAATGAGTGAAGCAAATTGAGACTACGATGATAAGGGAGGATGGTGCTGGGGCTGTGTTAAACTGGAGAAGCCCACGCACAGTCTAAGGGCGCAGCCACCTCAGCTCTTGCTGATATTGCCAAGAGGGTAAAGTAAGCCCAGTGTATCCAGATTTTCCAACTCTTAAGAGAGGCTATAAAGTCAGATTTGTAGGAATTATCTCCTGATAATATATCAGCAACGATGTCAGTTAAAATACTGGCTGAACAAACACATCTGCAGTCCAGAGTTGACCTACTACTGTCAGTTAAAAACCTCTGGCCTTGAAAAATAGGCAGGGACATCTAATGCAAGACAATCCTTATAAATATGACCTTTCTCTTTATCAAAGTTCAGCTTTGGGTAAATATTGAATGTCACTGAGTTGGTGGTTATGCTTTCTGACATGTATACAGTATTCATATTGTCTGTGTAGTTGCTCAAGTATGGTGTCATATACTTTCCAGAGCCAGCAACTCAAAGCAAGAAGAGACTAATTAGTGTGTGACCTTCAATTGTTTTTGTTTATCATTTGCTCAGGATTCAGTCTTAGGAGAGAGCATCATATCAGCCAAGCTCAGGTCAGTGTCTCCATCCTGGCTCTTGAGGTGGGCAAGGCAAGGAAGGACTGAATGCCTTTGGCTTCCAAAGGGTGAGGCAGGAACCTGGAATTATGTTACACCAAGACCACCCTAATGAGGAAGAGATAGTCCACAAAAGAAAAGTAAGGAACTCTTGGAAAGTGGCAGTGGATGCTGGGCAGCTGAAAACAACAAAGGTCTACCAGAGAGAACACAGGGCAGAGTAGTGGAGGGCAGAAAAGGTCCCTTTCCCCTTCTTGGCAGGTTCTTAATTGACTGTATTTGGAGCTTAATAATCTTTTCAGTGATCCCATTATTAAATGCATCTCAACAACAGCTCTGAGTAGCATAGAGGGACCATCAGTTTATCTTCTTATAAGTGACCTGTTCTGTATCTCATTGTATTTTTTAAGAGTCCAAGTACTTTCTGTGGAGGTTAGCAAGAAGCTTAGAACAAATATTGAAGAGCATCATTTTGTGGTATGTACTTTACACATACAAAAGTTAAAAGATTAGGGTGACTTGCACAGATCATAGGAACACAATTGTACTAGCAAGATATACACCATGGTCATCAGAAGACAGAACACAGAGAAATTTAATTTCCAACATACATGGTGCCAGAATAAATGTTTTACTTTCATAGAAATATAACTTTGGTGTTGCCCACTGTGGCCTTCTAGGGAATAAGGAGGCCAAAATATGAATTTGAAAATTATAATACTTCTGAAGTTTATTTTAATTAAAAAATGTCCCAGTCTTTCCTATATGAGTTTTCCCCAGCTTGAGAGAAACCACATACTGCTATGCTAAAATATTTTTGGTATTCAATATGAACTTCATTGTAAAAGTTTTTTAGATCAGTTAATGTGTGTGTGTATAGTCTGTGCGAATTTTGACAACTGCCTCCTAAATTTTGATTGTTATATCATAGCTTTTTAGACTCAGTTTTAAATCATTTGCGCATGTCAGCTAATTCCAAGTACAAGTCTGCTCCATAGGCATCTTCACTTAGTCAAGACCTTTTCAACATAACACTGAGCTTCACAAAGTATTATTTTCACATTGTATCACAAAAGAGAGAACTGTATCTTCAATGTTGAACTTTTAAACTGAATTTTCAATTGAATTAGTAATAATGCCATATTTTTCCCTTTGACAGAATGAACTTCTAAAAACTTTACTTTGATTTCATGAATTAGGTAAAAATAAAATTAAACCATGACTGAGATTAACAGATTTTCCATTTGAAACGTCCTTGTTCAAGGAATGAACAGCCTCATCAACCAGGAGAGGAAGGGAAGCTCTATGTGGTTTGGAGAACTGAGTTATCTGAGTCCTACATGTTTCCATTCCAATTCCTGGTATTCGTTCTCTCCCAATCCAAATATAACTTTTATGTAAAATCTCTGGTAAACCAATGTTTTTATACAACAGCCTAAGAATCAAAATTTGACTTTTGTTTTAGTTCTCTCAGCCCAGTGGCTGCAAGGGATAAGAGATGCTTTGAATAAAATCATAGAAATTCCACGAATTTCTGCTTTTGCCTTGATACAAGCTCTCCTCCTTCTTTAAACTGTGAAGTTCAGCTAGAAGCAACTAGCTTATACCGCATATTTGGAATTTCTTAAGCCTTTCATATTATTCTATTACAACTGCCTTTACATCCCTTAGAACTTTACCCAAAATAAGCCTGTTGTTCCTAGTGAGCACAGATAATACTTCAATTAGCTATTTGATTGATGCATGTCTTGGACTGACTCAGTGCCAGTCAGGTTTTCAGAGACATCAACAACGATTAAGAGATAATCAATCTGAGATTTCCCCCCACCTTCCTGAGGATCTGCTGCCTGCAACCATTTCTGGTGCCATTTTCTTGATCAAGTTGATTATTAAGCAGAAAAGTCACTCATTCATAGTTCTCATAATTGCTCAGAGGGCTGCAGAACTGGGCTGGAAGCTTAACTTCCAGGAACAGAACTTGAAACCACACCTCAAAATAGACTTGATAAGCTACTGTCACTGATCAACAGGGGAAGCCCACATTGCTGCCATCCTGATGCCAGGCAGGAACTCAGTTTTGCAACCATCAAGAAACTACTGTCATTGCCACCACTAGAGACTAGACACATCTCCAGAGGAAACAGCAGCATCACAGATTGCTCACTTCTAAAGCAGTGTCTCACATGAATGCATCTGTTTGACAGGGTCAAGGTCACGTCCCTACACACTGGACACAAATAGGGCTGTGAATTTGAGTTTTTACTCTTATGTTGGGAAAAGTGGACTCAGATATGGAAATTCCCTCATTTTGGTTATGTACTGGTGTGTAACAAGCCACCCAAAAAACTTAGCAGCTTAAAGCAACAACATTCACTTTGCTCACGAATCTGCAATTTGGGCAAGATTTGGAGGGGACAGTGCATCTGTCTGACTCAGTGTCACTGCGGGCTAGAATCATCTGACAGCTCACTCACTTACATGTCTAGTGATTGATGATGGCTTTCGGGTTGTGACTTTACCTGGGACCTATGTGTCCTCTCCATAAAAAACCATACTACTTACCCCTACTCAGTTTACTTTCTACATTCAACTGTATTTGTTAGCATAAATTTAGTATTCCAGTAGACTGTTGCCCAGGAAGATAAAAGTTGCAAGTAAAATTATTGCTCTTTATAGGAACTTCCTGAAAGACCTATCACTCTTCAATAGAAGAGTTTACATACCAAGATTCTTTGAGCCTCCAACCTCAAAATATTCACCTCATGGCCACCAATCCTAAGATCGTTACCCAAACTGAATCAAGCCCCAATTTGATAGACCCACTTTAAATCAACCTCCCAACTCTCAATATATTACCAGATATACTGTCTTCCCTCTCTGAGACTCTTTCAGATTCCATGAGGTAGTGGTTTAAGCAATATACTCAGCTTTGTCTTATCAATGTGTTGTTCTGGCAATATCTGGGAAGCCGGTATTTGATACCGTGGTGGGGCTTCTTTACAACATGATGATTAGGTTTCAAGGGTGAGCATCCCCAAAGAGAGAGCTATGTAGAAGTGATACAGCCTTCTATAATCTAGGGTCTAAAGTCACACAGCATCATTTCTGCCACATTCTAGTCACTGAGGTAACTACAAATGCTCATCCAGTGTCAAGAAAAAGGATACTAGACTCCATCTTTTGATGGGAGGAATCAAAGATTTTCCAACAGATTTTAAAACCAACACATTCTCCAACTGTAGAAAGACTATCCAAAAGCTGATGGGCAACCATGAGTATGAGGACTATGATGAATGCCCTCTACAGAAGGTATACACCAAAATACTGACAGTGTTGAGCTTAAGCAGTAGAATTATAGAAGGATTTTACTTGTATATTTTCTGAACTTTCTTCAATGAACACATATTCCTTAATTTAAAAGAAGATATGCAAACACATCCTCAAATCTAAGTTCGATAATAAAGTAGGAAAAAAATTCAGGATAAAATGTCAAACAGAATATCTTGTAACCTATTTTTTTTTTAATTTCAACAGATTTATTGAGATATAATTTTATATTATAAAATTCATTTGGTTTAACTGTACAATTAAATACTTTTTAGTAAATTTATAGTTTGTAACCATGACCAAAATTCAATTTTAGGACATTTTTACCACCCCAGAAAGATCCCTCCAACCCACTTTTAGTCCATCTCCATTCTCACTTCCAGCCTATGAAAACATTATCTAATTTCTGTCTTTATAGATTTGCCAGTTCTCATATAATATGTAGTCTTTTGTATCTGGCTTCTTTCCCTTAGCACAGTGTTCGTGTAGCATGTATCAATCCTTTATTCCTTTTTATTGCTAAGTAAAATTCCTTTGTATAGATATGCCACAATTTGTTTATTTACTCTCCAGTTGATGAGTATTTGGACTGTTTCAGTTTTTGACTATTATAAATAATGCTGCTATGAACATCCACATATAAGTCTTTGTGTGAATGCTGTTTTCATTTTTCTTGGGTAGATACCCAGGAGTAGAATGGCCGGGTCATATGATAAATGCACGTTTACCTTTTTAAGAGACTGCCAAACTTTTCCCAAAGTTGCTGAATCATCTTACATATCTTCCACAAGTGTATTAAGTTCCCATTTCTCCATATCTTCCCTAACACTGTCTAATGTCTGTCCTTCTGATTGCAGCCATTCTTGGGGGTGTAAGGTGGTATCTCATTTTGGTTTTTATTTGCATTTGCCTAATGACTAATGATATTCAGCATCTTTTCATGTACTTCTTAGCCAGTTGTATGTCTTCTTTGGTGAAACATCTATTTAAATTTTCTTGTTTTTAATTTTATTATTTGCCTGGTTATTGAGTTGTAAGAGTTCTTTATATATTCTGGATATAAGACTTTTCAGATATATAATTTGCAAACATTTTCTTCTACTCTATAATCTTTCTCCCAGTCGGGGACCTAGATTTTATGGTTTCAATAGTATAATTATCACCAATTATTTGATTTTGTTCATGGAATGCACCAAATTTGAAGAAGACTGAATTAATGAGAAGATGTGCTTTGGTAGAGCTCTGTTTCTAAGGTTTGAAATTGAAAAGGCTATTGCAGTTGTCTGATAGCTGGCAATAATGTAGTAACTTTGGAAAGCCTGTTAATTATATCTTGACCACCAACTTGCATCAGGCAAAAAAATAAAGAAATCATATACAAGATGACTAAATACATCTCGAAAAAAACAAATCAATATATTTAGTACATGTCTCTCCCACTGGTTTAAATTCCAGCAGCACTGAAAATTGTTTTGCCTTGATTGTCTAGGGATTGAACATCAAAATGTAAAAGCATATTTTCCAAAATGATAAACCAAGGGTTTTCTGAGATAAGTGTTTCGTATTTCAAAAGGAAGGTCAGAGTTCTGGACTTCGATTTCACAACTGAAATGTAAATAATTTTAACATTTTATCTGCATCTGGATGATTTTATCGATGTAAAATAAAGCAAGTGGCTCAATTTGGCAAACATTTATTGAGCATCTGTTAAATGAGGCCTTTGCTAGATGTGGCAGGGAATATAAGGACAAGAATAACTGCTCAATTGTGGCTTACTAAACAAGGTAACAGATAACCTAAGTGGTGAGATGTGCAGGACAATTTTATGAGTTACTACCGATAAGCTCAGGTCTGTATTCTGTTAGTGAAGAGTAAAATTGTACAAGAGGATATAAGAATAACTCACTTTTCACTGGGTCCCCAAAGGATGCGAAAACTCAGTAAATTCCAAATACATTTATGTTCCCAAGGACTTAGAAAAAGGATGGAACAAAAGTAACATTTTTCAATCCTTAGCACATCATCTTTCTTGAAGACACAAAATTGGCTTCAAGGGGCCCATTCAGGGTCACACCTGCCTTTGGGCTTGGGAGACTGATGTCTGACCCTCTCAGAAACAAGTCCTAAGGTTGGGAAACATTTTTTTCAATTATTAGTACATTTCCTTATACAAAGGAGAGGACTGAACATGTGAATTTTATTATTTTACCTCCAGTTTTGAGAAAGTGGGTATTTTGTTTGCTTGTTTATCCCACCAGTGCTTGAACATAAATATTAATATTTCCTCCATTTTTACATAAAAGTTAGCATATGCAGTGTACTGCATCTTGACATTTTTATTTAATAACATATTTTAGAATTTGTAGCATATCAGCACATAAAAAGCATCCTCAATCTTTTCATATTTGCATAGCATTTTATTGTGAGGATGTTTCTTAAACCAATCCTAAATTGATGGACATTTAGTGGCTTCCAAACTTTTAACTATTACCAAAATTTAAAAAAACCATAATGAAAAACCTTGCATATACATTTTGTTATATATGTGTGTGTGCACATGTGGTAGATAAAGGTACATCTTGATGCCTGTAAAAAGTCTCCAAGTCTCCTTAGGTCTGCTTAGGGACACTGTATTATCTATATAAATTCGGCTACAAAAGAAATACTTGACAGAATAAGCGAAATGTATATGCACACATGTACATGTCCAGAAGTAGAATTCCTGGGTCCAAACTGCATGTGTAATTTTGATGAATACTGCCAAATTACCTTTCATAAGAGATATACTATTTTCCACCAGAAACGTATGTGGGTGCTTGTTTCATTACAGAGAGGGTCAAAGTTTTCAATGAACTCAGTTATTTTTTAGCAACAACAAAATAAATCCCCAAAACGAGAAATTAGTTTCACAGTCCCTCAGTGAGAATCAGGCTTTATTTTTTCCCCTGCATAGGCGAGTTCATTCTCCCAATTTGCAGACTGGCTAACCCAAGTGCAAATAGGCTCTTATCTAAATATAGGCCTCAAGTTATTACATTTAAAAAATTCTTTTCTTCTGGTTTCTGCAAAAATTTCTGTTTACATGATACATTTCCTTTTAACTATTTCTCCTTAAAAATTTGAAATATTTGATCCATCAGGACAGAATGGTGGTAGCTCCAAACGGAGAGACAGGCTCACATTAATATACACTATGAAATCATTCCACCTCTTTACTCAAAGAAGAAAGGTCCCTGGAGCTTTCTTCTCCCTTACTGTCAGACACATTACCAGGTTTTGAGATACAAAGAACTAAAACCCCCTCACACATTTATAATTTATCTTTTTTACGCTTTTCCACATAACTAAAAATTACTTAAAATATAAAATCATTCATTTAGAAAAAGACTTTTCAGATGATTTTCCCATAAAGAAAAATTGATTTGGTTTTATTCAGAGAAAAACACAAAAACAAGCTTGGCGGTACTATTAACATAGCTTAGTTTAAAATAATGACATGAGGTTGATCAAAAATTTATAATGCTTTGATATATAACCCTACATGGATAAGCAAAATTTGGGGTCCTATTAATGCATGGTGTTATAACAATAACCACAATAACTCACATTTTATGGTGTTTGATAGTTTACAAAGCACTTCCGTGTACGTGATAGCAATTCCAGCTGCTGTTAGTTATATAAACCAGGTATTTTGATAACTACACACTAGAAAGTATTAGTCTCTTTTCATCCAAGATGAGGGAAATGAAAATGCATTATTTGCTTAAGGTCGGAAAGCCACTGAATGGTAAATCACAGAGACAAGAAGTAGAATGGTGGTTGCCAGGAGACACGGGGAGAGGGGAATGGGGAATTATGGTTTAATGGGGGTAGAGTTTTAGTTTTTCAAGATGAAAAGAGTTCTGGAGATGGATGGTGGTGAAAGCTGGACAGCAATATGAATGTGCCTAATCCACTGAACTGTACTTAAAATGGTTAAGGTGCTACATTTTCTGTTCTGTGCATTTTATCACAATAAAAAAAAAAATGGGAGGAGAAAGCCAGTGGATGGTGAAGCTGGAATTTGATTTCATTTCAGTCCAACTTTTTCTTTCTACTCAGGGTAGTTATTATCCCCATGTTACAGATCAGGGGACTAAAGCCCAGAAGGACTGAACTGACTTAAGTTACATAATTATTAAGTGGCAGAGTTGAAGTTCAGTCCAGCGGAAGTGATTTTATAACCACAGGCTAAGCACAGGAAGTCAAAATAAAACCAAGGGCTCATCAAACTATTAAGGGTTGGGTAATATTGGGTTAATCTCTTTACTTGTCTGGGCTGCAGTTCACTCAGTTGTAAAATGAAGGGATGGATATAGATCAGAGGTTTTTTTTTAATTCAGTATTTTTGATCATGATGTCCAGTAAGAAATGTTTTATACTGACCTAGTACACACACGCACCCCTTGCCCTAGGTTGGGTTTCCCAGAAGCAGACCTTGAGATAAGGATTTGAGTGCAAGTGATTTATCAAGGCACAGTGTTATTACAACAACAGCCAACATTCATTGAACACCCACTATGCCAGAACAATTCCAAACACTTCACATACATCACCTTGTGAAGACAATAAGGTGACAACTATTAATAACCCCATTTTACAGATGTGAAGACTGTTAAGTGGCAGAGGTCAGGAGGAAACCCAGGCAGTCTGACTCCAAAACCTGTTGTCAAGAGGGCAGGCTCCTGCATCAGTCTGTTTGGGTTCAAATCCTGAGGCCAACAGTCAATCAATAAATGTTTCTAACTATAATCATGATATAACTCAATTATTGACAGCCATCAGCTCACTGATAGGAATAATTCTTACAAAAGGAAGTTTATGGTCAGGGTCATGTACATCAACTGAATTCAAAGGTTAACTTGTTGATAATCAACTCAATGTTCTGCTCTGCTTTAGTCATGCTGGCCCAGTCTTCACCTTAAATTCAGCCACTTAACCCATTTAAGTAAGATGGGGTTCTGGCCTGGGTTATGTAACATCTGCATGCTTGAATAGCTAAAGTACACTTCACTGTAACTAGAAGGAAGGAATTTCAACATACTCATTTTTATATATTGTGTTAATGAAGTGCAAAGATACTTCTTAATAAATGAATCTAATTAAGATATATTAGTCATCATTATGTAGAGAATATTTCTACTGAAGTCAATGAACACTAACCATTCTTTGGATTTCAAAAATAGGGTCAACAAACATTATGATATAAATGACTAAAAATGGTTAAAAAATTGCACAGAACCTGGATACCTGGAACTATTATCTTTTTGGCTGAATTCATTTGAGCCAAGTTTCCATCAATAATATCTTTTATGTCACAGGATAGATACAGGTATTTATTATGACACAGGTAGTGGAGTCAGAATAAAAGCATAACACTATTTTAATAAAAGGTTATGAGTAATCAAAGATTTATATACATAAATGAACTGAAAGCTGCCACCACTCTTGGGCTGGAGCCCACAAGCCTGTACTTGCTGCTGATCTGTAAGAGGTACTGTTACTGCCTCTTTTGGGGCTACTGCTACCACTGAGTAGAAGCCCAGGAGTCCATACCCTTACTGATGCTGTTAAAACTGCCACAGATGTTTTGGGAACAAATAGTTGCCTGTTGTCATTGTTGCTGCCCCTATTGCAATTGGAAGGACCCCTAGAGACAGACAGAAAGGCTACTCTCTTCTCCACCTTATCGTCTCTCCACCAGTGCCTCCCAGTAGCAAACCTAACAGGACGCAAGCTGAAAGGGAATATGAAAAATGTAGTGTGCTGGTTTCTAAACCCCTGTGATCCAGAGAACACTGAAAGCACAGCTGAGAATCAAGTGGAAAATGACTGCACAGTAACAACATTAATTTAACTAATCCCCCACTGCTGGGTATTTAGATTATTTCTTTGGAAATACAAAATGTGGAAAGCAAAGCCATCAATGGGATAGTTTTTGAACCCAATGAACAATGATATTTAATCTCTAAGAAAGGTATATAAGACGGGATGTGTCCTCCTTGAGCTCAGCAACAAATGATACGTAAAACAGTGGCTCTAAGTAGCTCTGCCCTGTCCCTCCACGAGTAGATTTGTGTCATAATGAAAGGAAGAACACTGGGGTTCTGTCCATGTGGACCTATAACACATAGTGCATTCCCATTTGGTTGAGATCTGAAGGGATTATTCTGAAGTCATAATTAAAATTTTTTGTTTCCCCAAATATACAAAAGTGTTACCAGCATTTCCCTATGTCCAACAGCCACAGGACAAATATAAAATCCCAATAACAATTTTTCAAAAAGCATTTCTAGGGTTTAGCCTCTATACACAGTGTTTCTTTTTAATAATTTTTATTATAAATGTCATACTGCTTGTAAAAAAAAAATCAAATGAGCATTTTCAGAGGTGAAATTCCATCCTAATACCATTCAAAGATTATCATGTATGTTTCATCCTGATTTTTTCCTATGAACACTCTAACACATTATATCATTATATTCACAGAATATTATGATTCTCTTCTGGAATTTGTTTTCATAAGTAAAAATTACATATTATGTATTATATCTTGATGGACCTTTTGTTTTAATACAGTTAAATATACCTAATATATAAAAACTATATCATAGTGTTCTGTAGTATGGAGATGCTAAAATTTATTTTATTGTTCGTCTTCTCCAGTAGAGTGCAAGCTCCCTGAGAACAGGGTCCTGGTTTGGTCTGGTCACAACTATATTTCCAGGGCTTAGACAAGTACCTGGCAAATAGCAGATGTTTAAAATTTTGTAGAATGACTAAGCGGCAAAATACTATTGATGAATATTTGTATTATTTCTATTTTCACTATTCCAATAGTGATTTTCACAATTAGCAACCTTATAAATATATGCTGTACATTTATTTTTGTAGGGAAAACTGATAGAGGAATTGCTGGGTCAAAAAAAAATGGAAGAACTTCAATCCTTCTCAAATTCCTCCCAACATGTTCAGGAAGTCTGCAGTGTGAAGGGAGGTGGCACTTGTATTTACAAGTGTGGCCTTCCTTTAGTGCTACCACTGTAGTCTCACAAATGCAGTCCTGTTACAAGGTGGCGCTGGCCTTTTCCTTCCTTTTAGCTTGTGCTGTTTGAGGAAGTTGTCTGAGCCTCTTATGTTTCCACCCCATGTTCTGAGACAATTCGACTGTCATTCTGTTGAAATGAGAACAGTACCCTTTGTCCCTGCAATTTTTGGTTAAGCAGGCTATACTGGCCGCAAAACTTTATGCTCCCAACATCTTTACGAAATTCTTTTCTAATCTAGTGTTTTTTAAAATTTGTTTTCCCCCAAGGCTCAGGGGTAAATGTCTACTGAGGAAAGACGAGGGCCTGCATCATTCATTCCACGTATAATATATCGAGCTGTTCTCAGAACAATCCTAACCGTCTGATGTTTACACCAAGGCTCCTTAGACCAAATCGGCAAAACTTAGGTCTTTCCTCTCTTTGGTTGAGTGCTTTCCTGAGTGGCTTTTGCAAACATACCTTTAGCAGGTCCTGTCTCAGTCCTGTAGACATTTCTGAATCCCAGCGTAAAAGTCATTTTGGGTGCTCAGGTAGGGACCCCTGGAAACACAAAGATATATTAATAAATATAGAAATTTAGATGGATGGATATATGCTCAAAGTTCATTTAAGCAAATTTTCAAAATAGTTCAAGGCTTCCCCTCCTTGATTCCAAAAAACTTTAATATTTTAATCTTTTGTACAGAGGGCTTCCTTTGTAAAATATTTTTCTTTATTATAAATGTTATATATAATCATTTAGAAATTTGGGGAAATAGAGTAAACATAAAAAATAGGAAATAAAATCACCTATAACCCCACCCCTCTACAGCTACCAGTGTGAAAATTTTCTTCCAATTTCTTTTCTATATATTCTTACATTTCTTAGTATTATAACAAAAATTTATCTTTGTGACTAAAAAAGTTCTTCATATACCTACTTTAATACTAATACATACTAATAACCATAAACTAGTCCCTTGCTCAGATGTACCATATATTGGGATTATGCATTTTAAAAGCTGTCCCTCAAATTTAGTCAGACTAGCAGTAAGTCATAATCAATTCCTCCTTTTCCTTCATGACCCAAACCCACTTAGTCCTGAGGGCTGTCTGTTCTACTTCTGAACAATTTCTTCTGTCTGTCCGAGGGGTTTCAATCCCAGCTAGAGTGTCTGGTGAGCTTTTAAAAATACTGATTGCTGGGACCCCACCACAGACTGAGTTAATCAGAACCTCTGGGAGATGAAGCCCAGGAATCCACAAGTCTAAAAGCTCCCCGATGGATTTCAACGTAGCCGGAGTTGAGATGCATTGTCCCCGCCCCTCCTCCAGCCCCACTGCCACTTCCCACAGCCCAGCCCTCTCATCAACTCCCAACTAGGTTATTGCAATTACCTCCTAACCCTTTTCCTGTTTCTAGTCTCTCTCTTCTGCCAGCTCTAATCCTGCATACTGCTTCCCAAATTATGTAGCTAGAACATGAGTCAGATCATGTCACCCCCCTACTGAGAGACCCCTCACTGCTCCCTACTGCCTAAACCAGAGTCAAACTTGGCCTGAGCAAGGTCCTCCTCCAACCTACACTTCTGCATCCTTTCCTACTCTGTGGCTTCTAGTACACCTCACCACTCATCTGAGTTAGCTTTCAGCTTTTGTTCATGTTGTTTCTTAGCCTGTAATGAGCTCATCCATTGCTCAAAGACCACTATTATCTTATTCATATTTCAAAGTCCATTTCAAATACCACATTTTTCTTCAATCAGTCAACAATCATCTACCAAGTGACTACTATATACCATCCGTCTGTTCAATAATTTTTGCGTTGCTACTATATCGAGGTACTGGGGATACAACAGTGAACAAAACAACCGGTCTGTGTGGAGATTAGTGGGAAAGGCGGACAACAAAACAAGCACAACGAATAAGAAAATGTTAGATAAGAGCAATGCAGAGAATTAGAACATAGAGTGACTAGGTGGCTATTTTCGACAGGGTGGCTATTTTCATCTGAAGTGGCCTTTCTGAGGAGGTGATATCTATAGTGAGATTCAAATGATAGAAAGGAAGGGACCAACCATTCAGAGTTTAAGGGGCAAAGCATCTAAAGATAGGACCAACCAGTGTGAAGGCTTTCAGGCGAAATGAAGTCTGATTGAAGAACAGAAAGAAGGCCAGAGCAGCTGAAGCACCGGGGTAAAGGGAGAGTCATGGGAGAGGAAGGCGGAGCCAGCTCATGTATGCTTCCTAAGTCAAGGTAAAGAGTTGAAATTTGATAAGAGCAAAAATAAACAAATGTGACCTAATTAAACTTACAAGCTTTTGCACAGCAAAAGAAACCATGAGCAAAACAACACGATAACATATGGAATGGGAGAAAATATTTGCAAATGATGCGACTGACAAAGGCTTAATTTCCAGAATATATATAACAGCTCATACAACTTAGTAACAAAAAACAAAGCAAAACAAAAAAAAACCCAGTCCAAAAATGGGCAGAAGACCTAAACAAGTAATTCTCCAATGAAGACATACAAATGGCCAATAGGCACATGAAAAATGCTCAATATAGCTAATTATCAGAGAAATGCAAATCAAACTATAATGAGGTATCACTTCACACCAGTTAGAATGGCCATCAATCATGAAAAGAGAACCCTCCTGCACTGTTGGTGGGAGTGTAGTTTTGTGCAGCCACTATGGAGGACAGTATGGAGATTCCTCAAAAAAATAAAAATAGACTTATCCTATGATGCAGCAATCCCACTCCTGGGCTATATTGGAGGGAACTGTAATTTGAAAAGATACATGCACGCCAATGTTCATAGCAGCGCTATATGCAATAACCAAGACATGGAAACAACCTAAATGTCCATGGACAGATGACTAGATAAAGAAGTTGTAGTATATTTATACAATGGAATATTACTCATCCATAAAAGAATAAAATAATGCCATTTGCAGTAACATGGGTGGACCTAGTGATCATCATTCTAAGTGAAGTAAGCCAGAAAGAGAAAGAAAAATACCATATGATATCATTCCTATGTGGAATCTAAAAAAAAAAGAAAAAAGAAAAAAAGGGACATTATGAACTCATCTACAAAACAGAAACAGACTTGCAGACACAGTAAACAAATTTTATGGTTACCAGGCAGAGGGGGTAGGAAGGGATAAATTTGGGATAGTCCAAATTTGATTCTTTGTGCAATGATGGGAAATCACTGGAGGGGTTTAAGCAAGAGAGTGACATGATATGGTTTGTGTTTGAACAAGATCACTCTGGTTGCTGTGTGAACAATAGATTGAGGCGGTGACAGTAGGAACAGGGACCAGGTAGGTGCTTTGCTGGCAGTCTAGTTCTCCTTGAAGTACTTGTTCAATTTAAGGCAAATAAAACCCAAAAGCTCCCCTTGTTTTTAAGCAAAATATTCCAACTCTGATTTATTATCATCTAATAGGATCTGGATGGGTTGACCTCTCTCCAGCCTCCTGTACACTACTTTTGCCCCTACTGTTGAGCCTTGCTGAACTTCTGTCAGCTCCCCAAGTGTACCATTCCTTCAGGCCACAGGGCATTTGAACTTGCTGTGGTTATATGTTATTTGCATGTATCACAAAATACACATAACATAAAATTTACTACTTTAACCATTTAAAAGTATACAATTCAGTGGCAATAAGTACATTCACAATGTTGTACAATCATCATCACTATCTAGCTCCAGAACTTTTTCATCACCTCAAGAAGAAACACTGTACCTATTAAGCAGTCACTTTCGATCCCCTCCTCCTCCATCCCCAGGCAACCAGACCATTAATCTGCTTTCCATCTCTATGGATTTTCCTGTTCTGGATAGTTCATACAAATGGAATCATACAATATGTGGTATTTGTGTCCAACTTCTTTCACTCAGTATAAAGTTTCCAAGATTCATCCATATTGTCAGTATATCATTCCTTTTTATGACCAAGCAATATTCCATTGTGTGGATTTACATCTTGTTTATCCATTCCTTAGTTGACAGACATTTGTTTAGGTTGTTTCCACCTTTCAGCTACTGTGACTAGTGCTGCTATGAACACTCATGTATGTGTTTTTGTTAGAACACCTGCTTTCAATTCTTTTGGGCATATACCTAGCAGTGGAACTGCTGGGTGATATGGTAGCTGTGGTTATATGTTGAGGGACTGGAGATCAGTGAATCTTAGACATTTATTAGTTTCCCATGGCAGCTGTAACAAAGTACCCCAAAATGTGTGGCTTAAAATAATTCTTAAAATGTATTTTCTCACAGTTCTGGAGGCCAAAAGTCTGAAATCAAAGTGTCAGCAGGGCCATGCTCCCTCTGAGACTGGGCGCAATCCTTCTTTGCCTCTTCTTAGCTTCCAGTGGTGACAGTCAATCCCTGGCTCTCTTTGGCTTACAGTTACAATATTTCCATCAGTCACACAGCTTCTCCCCTGTGTGTCTCTGTGTCTTCACATAGCCCTCTCTCCGGGTCTTTTCTTCTTTTAAGGACACCAGTCATACTGGATGAGGGGCTCACCCTACTCCAGTATGACCTCCTCTTAAATAATTACATCTGCAACAACACTATTTCCAAATGAGGTCACATTCGGAGGTAATGGGGTTAGGGCTTTAACATGTCGTTTGAGGGGACACAATTCAATCCATGACAAAATGCCGGACATTGTTGTGCATCTGAACCCCCTGGGGATCTTGTTAACATAGGCTTGGGGTGAGGCCCGAGGCTCTGCATTTTCAATAAGCTCTCCCAGAGGATGCCAGGGCTGCTAGTTCACTGACAGTGTGGCTGACTTGTTTCAGTTTTAGCAATAAAAATCCAGAGTTAAAGGAAATCATTCAGTCCTGGGAAAACTGGCATGGTTGGTCACCCTAGCAAGGATCTAGCTATGGCTATGTTAATTTACCCATTAATTACATTACCAAATATTCATATTTATTTTTACATTTAAATAACTTATTTTCGCTAGAACAGCCCAAATTTTCCCCTAAAGGCTCCGGACAAACTGTGAAATGGTGAGTTAGTTGAGCTGATGGGTGCCATCTGTGAATATCATATATTAACTCATGGAATTATCTATGATGCTCAGTGGTGTCCCTGTTGGGTTGAAAAACAGATTTCTGACCCCTTTACAGAATAATTATGCATGGGCAAGACTTTTTGCAGCTAAGAGTACCCACTGGGTTTGAAGTTTTCAGTAACCTTTTCTCGCTGCTGCCCAGGGACTATAAAAGTGAAGAAAGCTCCTTTCTGAAGTTGAGTTTAAGCTCATTGCACTCGGGACAGTGTTCCTCAACTCTTGATTCCTATTAGGATCACCTGAAGAACTTTAAAACCTGCTGAGCCCTCAACCCCAAACCAATTGACTCAGGCTACCTGAGATTGGGCACAGGCAGTCATAGCTTTGTGTGGTTTTAAGTGCTCCAGGTGATGCAAATGAGCAACCAGAGTACAGAATCATTGCACAAGGCCTTCCTTTCTAAGGGAAACCTTGCCAATCTGTTCCTAATCTTTTTCCACCTGCACCCATATTTCTCTCCACTCCCCTCTATGACCACATACCTCTTTGTTATGGTTGATCATTACCTTAAGCAAGTCCTCCTCTTCCTCATATTTGTGTCCTGTTTATACAATGGCCTTACTGACCTGGGACCATGTACAACCCATTGGCGGTAATAATTACTCCTGCAAGTGACCTTGGCAGGCTTTCCTCAAGCTTTATTGACTCTGTTTTTCACGCTTTCACAAAAACTATCTTTAATATCATCCACAGTTGAGTTGGCCGGGGATAGTGTTGCTGTTTTGACTGCGGAGCCTCTCAAGAATCAGGCTAAATCTCCCAAAGAATCTGTGCTGTGTGTTCCTCTACAAACCAGCCACAGGAAATCTGGGTGGAGTGTACTTTTTTTTATTGGAATATAATTCACGTGCCATAAAATTCACCCTTTTAAAGCGTCCAACTCAGTGGTTTTTTGTATAGTCACAAAATTGGGCAACCATCACCACAATCTAATTCCAGAACATTTTTGTCACTCCTAAAAGAAACCCCCCACTCATTAACAGTCACTCCTCATTCCTGCTGCCCCCTGCAACCACTAACCTGTCTCTAGGGATCTGTCTATTCTGGATAGAACATTCACTGTGTGGTCTTTTGTATCTGGCTTCCTTCACGTAGCATATTTTCAGGGTTCATACATGTTATAGCGTGTATCAGTACTTCATTCCTTTTTGTGGCCAAAGAATTTTCCATTGAATGAATGCATTACATCATGTTCACCCATTTATAATTGATGGACGTTGGGGTTGTTTCTGCTTTTTGGCTATGGTAAATGGTGCTGCTATGAACATTCATGGAAAGGCTTTTGTGTGAACATAATGTTTTTACTTCTCTTGGGTCTGTACCTAGGAGTGGAATCACTGGGTCATATGGTAACTCTATGTTTAGCTTTTTGAGGAACTTCTGAATTGTTTTTGAACATTATTTTTTGACCTTGATACAGTTCTCTTTCCTGAGTGTGAGGTGGTCTGTACTTGTGAGGGTGGGAAAAATGATCTGCAGGGACTTAAAACTTTTTTTTTTCTGTTATCTGTTATACATTTTATGTACAGAAAGAATGGTACCTTCATATAGAAACTTCCTGTCATTCAGCTGCATGATTTCAAAATGTGAGGAAATCTAAAACATGGAGCTCCCGTGGTGGCAAGGATTTGGGGTGTCTGAGCTCTCGGTTTCCTGACCAGCCTTCCAGCTGTATCTCTGGCCACCTGTCACAGTCTGTTACTGGCACAGACAAGGCCCGCTTATTCCAAGGACATGACTACTGGGCCACTTCCATCTCAGAAGGCCTGGTGGGGCGTCCAAATGCAGAAATCTGATTGCTTTTCGGGGATACCAGTAAGCCAGGTGCAGACAAGCCTGCAAATGTAAAGCCTACTATGTACAAAGCAGAAACTTACGTGCTGTGGCGGCCTGGAAGAGGCCCTGACCTTCGACCCGGCCTCCAGGTTCTCCCACTCCCTCGCGGATGCCCGGCCCGCTCCTCGTCTGGAGGGCTGAGCCTACGCGGGCTCGCCGGGCGAGCGGCCTTCTCAGCATGCGCAGTCGCTGCTGGCCGGTTCCTAAAGCGGGCGCTCCGCGAGGGCGCGCTCACGCACGCGCAACGTCTCGCCTGCGCGCGCACGGGGCCTCCCGCGGCACGAGCCCCCGCCCCGCCCCGCCCCGCCTCTTCCCCCCTCCCGCGCGCTCGCCCGCCGCCCGCCGCCGCCGCCGGAGCTCTGTAGTATGGCATCGAGGAGAATGGAGACCAAACCTGTGATAACCTGTCTCAAAACCCTTCTCATCATCTACTCCTTCGTCTTCTGGGTGAGTGGCCACGCCGGATCGGTGGCCGGGGCGCCGTCCGTCAGTCCATGTAGTGATGCTCCTGGAAGGGAAGGGGGAGGGAAAAAACCCAAACCAAAAATCAAATCTCGGTCCCCTCCTGAAGAAGACAGGCGCAGGGTGCTGGGCCAGGGCTGCACGATGGCGGGTTGCAGGCTTGGGGCTTCTTGGACTCTGGACCCTGCGCGGCTCAGGGTGCAGGGGGCTGCGTGGTGGCGGTGACTGCAGGTTGTCGACCTTTCTAAAATATTTTTAATACATTGATTTATTTTTTTAAGCTCGCGAGTTAGGGTCAGCCTCTTGGGAAAGTTGCGAATTTATTCGTCTGTTTTCCTCTCTGGACACCTCTCCCCATCTTCCCTTACCAGCCTGTTCTCCATGCCTCTTGGAGATAACCTGTGGCCGGCTGGGAGCAGGCGCGAGAGCGCAGGGTTTGATTCCAGATTCCCAGTTATTCCTGACCCCTTGGGGCTGCGGGAGGCAGGCGCCAGGAGCCCTGTACTGCCTGGCTGGGCAAGGGCGACCAAAGGCCCCGAAGCACACGGATGGGGGGGCGGGCGGAGACGCACGGAGGGGAAAGGGTCTTACATAAACCAGGGGCATCTTCGAGCTTTCTTGGCGACCCAGGAGATGGTGCTTAACGACCCTTTTCCCACTCCCCTCCACCCTTACACTCATCTGGTCTTTTTCTCATTGCGTGAACCCAGTCCGCAGAGCCCTGCGGGAGGACCCCCGCCACTTGGTGATGGCAATAGCGCCCCAACTCTACTCCCCATCTAACTGGTGCTGCTACGGGTCCTTGAAGCTCAATGCAGAAGGGTGACGTCAGCCCCTAAGCTGAAGCCTCGAGGGGCTGCATGGTGCACCTCGCGGAGCGATGCGCCCTTCTGCGCGCGGGAGGAGGAGGGGGGCGCTCCAGGCTTGTACCTTACCTCATCGTGTTTGGCAATTCGTGGAATCAGTGCAGGGCTGACACTGCAGTGATTCACTTGAAGTGGGTGGTACCTAAAGACCATTCCCCGTTATTTCTCTTTCCATCTAGACGACTTCCTTCTCCCAAGTCCCCCTTTCCCACACCAAGCCACAGCTACCCCGCAGAAGAATGAATGTGTGTCATCACCCCCTCACCCCCCCAAATAATCTGGGTTTTCAGCTTTTAAGGCAGTCATTTTGAAACCTGAGGCTCTGCAGAAAAAAACCAATCCCGTCTTTGGTTGTTCCCCCCTCCCCATTAGCCCTAATTTTGGCTTGAAACTGAGGCACAGTGCTTTATGAGGTACCCAGACTCGGCTTAATGGTGAACCAGGCTGTTTGTAATGACCAAGTCAGGAACTGAGGTTTATTAAGGATGGAAAAAAAAATCCCTAATGCCCCCTCCCCCGCCTCCGCGAACATTCCTTGTCACGGGCTCTGGTGATTCTTCAGGTCGGGAAACTGGACTCTGGGGACCAGGCATACCAAGAACTCTGCAATGAGATAAGATAAATTAACTGGTATATCACACAGGGCAAACCAGAAATGGACTTTATTTGGATTGAAAACGACGCAGGTTGAAAAATCTCAGCAGTGGAATTGTGAGCTCTGTACAGATCATATATTATGTTCTTCTTAGCGAAAACAATAATGCATCCTGGTTGCTGAAACGTCCCAGTAGCCATTCCTGGGAACTGGTTTTGTTTTTTATTTGTTTCCTTAAATCTCTTTGTGTTTGGCCTTTTAGTATTTACTAGACTTCCTATTTGTTACTGGAGTAAATCATATATGGGTAATTATATTTAGTTTTCTGAAAAATCTTTCAGCATCACTGCAGGCTGGTAAAAAAGGGAGTCTTCTGGATCAAGGCTTTTCATATGAGCTCTTTAACCTCCCCCGCCAACACAAACACCCCATGCATCTAATTACTTAATGCCCCCTAATACATCTTAACCACTGAATTTTATGTCCTCTGAAGTTCCCTTGGTGCCTGCATTTTACGTTTTTCCTACTTTTAAGATTTGTCTAGTTTTAAATAAAATTATAGCGTGCTAAACAAAATGAAGCATTTTTCAGTCATTTCAGTCAAATAGCATTCAGTAATCATTTCATACTTCACAACCAAAGAATGAGATGTCTTCAGATGCAAGGGTATTTTAAGTAAGACATTTTCATTAATAAGCCATGGTCCACATGCTGTGTTTTCCATTGTACCTTAAATGCTTTTTTTTCTTTTAAAAACAGCTTTATTGAGATATAATTCACTAACATATAATTCACCCTTTTTAAAGTGTACAATTCAGTGGTTTTTAGTGTATTTGCAGATATGTGCAACCATCACCCCAGTCAATTTTAGAACATTTTCATTACCTGAAGAAGAAACCCCATACCCTTTAGCTATCATTCCCCTTTCCCCTCCAACAACCCCCACCACCCTAAGCAATCACTAATTACTTTCTGTCTCTGAAGATTTCCCTTTTCTGGACATTTCATTTAAATGAAATCATATAGTATGTCGTCTTTCATGAATGGCTGCTTTTACTTAGCAAAACGTTTTCAAAATTCATCCATGTTTAGTCCTTTTTCTGGCCAAATAATGCTCCATCGTATGGAGCATTATATCACATTTTGTTCACTCATTTGTCCACTGATAGACGTTTGGGTTGTTCCTATCTTTTGACTGTTATGAATAGCAGTGCTATAAACATTTATGTACAAGTTTTTGTGTGAACATAAGTTTCCATTTCTCTTGGGTAGATACCTAGGATACCTAGGATTGGAATTGCTAGGTCACGTGGTAACTCTGTGATTAATCATTTGAAGAACTGCCATACAGATGGCACCATTTTACATTTCTTCCAGCAGCATATGAAGATTTTAATTTCTCCACATCCTCCCTAGCATTTGTTATTACCTGACTTTTTGATTCTAGCCATTCTAGTAGGTATCTCCTTATGGTTTTGATTTGAATTTCCCTGATGAGTAATGATGTCGAGCATCTTTTTAATGTGTTTTTTGGTCATTTGTGTATCTTCCTTGAAGAAATGTCTATTCATAGCCTTTGCCCTTTTAAAAATTGGGGTTACTCTTTTTTATTATTGAGTAGTATGTGCCCTTTATATATTAATTCAAGTCTCTTATCAGATATAGCATTTGCAAATATTTTCTCCTATTTGGTGGGTTGTTTTTTCACTTTCTTGATGGTGTCCTTTGAAATACAACAGTTTTTTATTTTGATAAAATCCAAATTAGCTGTTTCTTTTGTTGCTTGTGCTTTTGGTGTCATAGCTAAGAATTCTTTGCCAAATGCAAGATCATGAAGAAAATACTGTCTATAAGAGTCATTTACCAATTCAGTAAATGCAGTTGATAAATTTATCTTTCTCTAGCACCTAAAACTGTCTGGCACATAGTAGGTACTCACATACTTGTCATAACCTCTGAAGTTATGTCAGGTAACTAACAGAAAGGATGATCTTAGTGTGCTTTTAACTGGAAGATGGAGGAAAGATTAGGCAGAATTTTTTCCTCAGGTTCTCTGTGAATCATTTTAATAGTACTATTTCTCTTCTCTTACCTTGGTTTAGATTTAGGACCAGAAGACATTTGAGCTTAAAATGGTTGGTAGACTAGTAGCATCAAGAATTTTTCTGTCTCTTCTTCTTCTCTCCCAGGTTTTCTTATTCTTGTTGCTGTTGAGAAATCACATGTTATTTTGATTCTTCTTAAATTCTGCTTCTCTTCTCTGAAAGCTTCTGGAATCTCTTTCTTGTTCTTAGTGCTCTGAAATTTCACAATTGCTATATGTCTGTTTTTATCTCTTTCCTTTGCACCCTTTCAATCTGCAAACTCAGGTCCTTCTGTCTGGGGAAGTTTTCTTGAACTGTTTTCTTGTTTGTTTGTTTATTTTGTTTTAAATTTATTTCCCTTCATTTTCTCTGTTCTCTTTCGCTGTTGGACCTCTTAGATCATCTAATTATTCCCCTTCTATTTTCTAATTCTCTTTGTCTTTTTGTTCTACTTTCTGGGAGATCTCTCACTTTACCTTGCCTGCTACTACGTTTTTCAATCTGTTTTATACGTTGATTTCTAGGAGCTCTCTGTTGGAGTCTGTTTCTTTTTCTAGCACCCTGCTCTTGTTTCATAAATGTGGTATCATTTTAAAACCCCTCTGACAATATTAATGATTTTTTTTTAACGTCTGCTTCTTTCTGCATAGTTTCCTCCAAGCTTTTCTGTTTTCTGGCATGTTACAGATTTACCTCAAATTTCTGGTAACCATTTGCTCTCTGTTCTGTATATGTTTAAGAGTAGAGCACTGAAAATGCTGATTGGAAGCTCTTAGCATGAAGTAGGAGTTTGTTGATTGTAAGTTGAGTTTTGAGACCAAAGTCCGTCTCTTTAGGTCTTTTCCTTTGGTCTAATGAGATTTCCTATAGAAGAATCTCCCAATCTTCTCTCTGGATGAATAAGGTTAGGGATATGGGTATCTCTGCATGTAATATATAAACCCTTGTTTAAGCTCCTGTTTCCAGTGTAGAATCCAATGTTCACTGTGCTTTTGTCCCCCAGTTCACTTCACCCTCCCTAGAAAATGAACCCATGCTGGAATGGGGGAGAAGGCAGAGACTAGAAGTTGGAAGGGATCTAATTGCTTTTCATAAAGCTTTTTACCAGATTCTCCTTATTTTAGCCCCCTTTCATCCCTAGTCCCAGGAGTGCATGGAGCTGCCTTCTGGGGGGTGCTTGTGTGCAAATATTTTATTCTTGGCTTTTCTCACAGCTGCCATAGGATTTGGCTTTTTCTCAGCTTCCAAAATGTCATTGCGGTTGTCTCCTCTTCCATTCTCTTTGTTATTGTGGATTAAAAAAAAAATCCTTTTAGTGTCATTTCAGTGGAGTTTTGGGAGATAGCCAAGGTAAATGGATGTGTTCAATTCATCATCTTTAACTGGAAGTCCTTTATATCTGTATCTCTACATTGCATGGTACTAATTAAATAGGTAGTTGATTGTGAGTGATTCAATAGAGCATCTAAAATGGCAATAGTTGGGTTATTCTAATAGATATTGGTATCTGCTTTTCAATTTTTAAAAAGCTTTTGAATGTTGAGGGGAGTGTTCCTGGTTGGAACAGGCTTACTGAAGCACATCCTCTTTTAAGTTCATCTGGTCATCAGGGACTGAAGTTGGACAAATGGGAACGAAGCTCTGAAGGTTGCTGCTGTTTTTTCTGCTCATCTAATTTCTTCCCACCAGGTGTGAAGGCCCGTGTGTCTTCTAATCTGGTGCAGACCTTGCTGGATTAATTTCACGTGGAAGCAGCAGAGATCAAAGTATGGTGGGGTGTAGGGCGCTTGATGTTAAATGGGTCATTGCTCTGCTGTGTTCTGTTACTACGATGATAACCCTTCATGTTTATTACAGGACTTGTGCATTATAACCTGAAGAGTTTTTCCTTATTTAATCAACTTTACTTCTTCTGTGCAATATGCAATTAGGATATGTGCACTACCTTTTATAGCATTTGGGGAACATTAAGTCTTTTCCACTCAATAGTTGCTTAGAAACTAGCTGAATTTTTACCCAGATAGAATGAAATACTTTTCTCAATTTTAATTATAGCTAGAGTTCTTGATTTGACCCTACCGTGAGCTACATTACTTATGATTCATTGACTGTTCAGCGTTACGTAGTTTTAAGCAAGCACCTCAGAAGGTGACAGTGTTTCTTTGTTTAAACGTGTAAAACCTTTGACATAGGTGACTAATGCACTGCTAAAGCAATTTGAAGTGCACTTTAAAAATATGTTCTTATGTCTTTTTCTCCTTTGGACCCATTTTAGCAGCTTCCAATTTGGGTTATCTCCTCATGACAAGCAGATCAGTGGATTGCTGCTTTTAAATGTCTTTTTTTGGCTGTTATCCCACTTGCCTTGACAGAATGCTTTTCATTCTTGGCTGAACACTTTTGTCCCCTTTTATATAGAGCCCCCATATTCATCAAGAAAAAGACACAGGGGCGAGGGGAGACAGAGGGTTTTTCTTTGTCTTGTTTTCCCTTTGGTTTCTCGATCACGTGAACATGTAAGCCTGTGAAATAATTCGGTGAGAATTAAGGATCACAATTCTACTGTGGAAGATTTTCTTTGTGCTTTCTTTTTAAGGTATGATAGGCTTTTTCATCATCATTTATTTTAGGAGAGCTTGCAGTTGCCTTGTACTAGAGGATGGAGTGGGTCAGTTGCAGGTACTAGGTGAAAAATCTAGATCCATGATTCTCCACCCTGTTTGCCCATCAGGATTGCCTAAGGAGTGCTAAGGCACTCTGAGAGAGATTCTGATTCAGTTGGCCTGGAGGAGGGTGCCAGCATTCATAGTTTTAGAATAATCTCCCAGGTGATTCAGCTGTGCAGGTAGGATTGCGAACCACTGATTCAGAGAACTCAGTATACGACAGCAGGAGCAGGCCCGGTCCATCTTGTGTCTCTTGGATCTGGAGATAGCTAGGGAATATCTAGCCATTGAGTAATCTAGCATTGGCCTATTGATTGCGTCTGCTTTGCTGAAAAGTCTGAGGCTAGGTCTCCAGGGTCTCTTAGTGAACCAAAACGGCCTTGTCATTCCTAGGAGAACTTGCTAGTCATTAACTAGAGGAGTGCTCGTTAGAATCACTAAGGGGCTTTTAAAAACACAAATGTTTGGTCCTAGCTCATGAAGTTTCAATTTTAATTGATCTGGAGAGGGGCCTGGGTATGTATTTTTTTAAACCATTCCCAAGATGATTCTCATTCCTCGGATGTGACTCTGGCCTGCGATGCAGTTTGTTATAAATACTTACCATATGCTTTCCTGTAGTGATCTGTAGTACCATAAAGCTAGTTTGAGGAGAAGGTTCTACAAGCAATATATAGGCAATCCAGTATTTTTATCACCCAATGAACTAGTCTCTGCCAAGTGTCTGCAATTGAATTCTTAGAGTTTACAGTCGTTTCCATTCTTTAGGGGGAATGTATTTGTTTATGGTTGTACTGAAAAGTGGGGAAGAGGCTTGGTTTGCCCTCTGTCAAAAGATTAGACCGTCATCCAATATGTAAAACAAAAATCTGGAATTCTTTACTTACCACAGGGAGAACTGTACTAGCCAAGCACGGTTTATGAGTGAATTTCTGATCTTTTGGGCAAGTGTGGTGGTGTTTGATGGTTGCTTTGGTTACAGAGGCAGGAGTGGCTGACCCTGGCCCTAGAACCATGGCTATTTGGGTGAGACTTGTTTGCCTCTGAGAAGCAGTCACCGCAGTGCATCTGCTGCTGATTGGTTGACCTTGAATTGTGTGAGGCTGTCATTGTAATTAGCCAGAAGTATGTTTCCTGAAACTAGTTGAGTTGTTGATGATTAGAGGTGAATTGCCACTGATTAAATAGGTTAAGAAGTGGGTGGCGGTGGTTACTAGTTACCATGACTATTGAGTAATCAATCTTCTTCCCCCACCAATGTAGGGACTTTTATTTTTGCCTCAGACTACCAATGCTTGTTTCTTAGTGAATTGACATTGCCTCTGCACCTCAATTCCCATTCTTCAAACATAATCATAATGATGTATAGAATTCCTGGGTCAGTTCCTTGTTCTCACCGTTCCACAGACAGTATTTGAGAGTTTATGATTTCTAGGGAATGTGTTAGGACTTCTCAAAGACCTTAGGTTGAAAAGGAACCCAAAGCTTGATAATGCAGCTGGGTGGTAAATGTTCCTAAACATCCCTTCCACATCCTCATCTCTACTTGTGTTCAATTTCTATTTCTGATGGAGCTTTTCAAGATTTCTTTCTTCTTCCAATTTCTGCTTCATATTCTAAACTGTATCACTCTCTTGGTGTTCTTTTAGCTATTGCCTTCTATTGCAGGGGATTTAAAACTAGTCCTGTGTGTAGTCTTCGCTTGGACATTTGCTGTGTGAACTTAGGCAAGTCACATGCTCTCTCTGGGCCTCAGTTTCCTCTTCAGAATAGAAGATATCTGCCTCAGTCAAGTAGTGAAGGTTAAATGACATTCAAGTGCTTTGTAGTGTGACACATATATTTTGGCAGCATTATTTCTTATAGTGTAGAGTGTTGCTTCTTAATTTCTTGCATATGCATATGGGAGGTATTGTGTTAATATTTGTTAAATGAATAAATTGATCAGAACACTCCCTATCCTGGAAATTAAGGGTGATTAACTTTTCAGGTTTTATAGTTTGCTACCAAAGAGAGCTGGGATTCCAGAAGGGTTTGAGTGGAAACCAAAAACATAATGAGTTTAGGTCGCTGAATTTAGCCCTGTCACTGGGATAAGGGTATTCCTATTTAGAGTAAATGAATATAAACTTGTATAAAATGTATAAAATAAATAAGCTGCAAGGATATATTGTACAACATAGAGAATATAGCCAATATTTTATAATAACTATAAATGGAGTATGACCTTTAAAAATTGTGACTCACTATGCTGTACAACTGTAACTTATATAATATTGTACATCAGCTATATTTCAGCTAAAAAATCAAATGAGAAATTGATGACTCCTTATTCTTTTTTAAAATAAACTTAATTTTAGAACAGACAAATTATGGAGATAGTACATAGAGTTCCCATATACCACACAGTTTGTCCTATTATTCACATCCTACAACAGTATGGTACATTTATATGTTGCAGTTAATGAACCAAGATTGATTCACTATTAATTGAAGTCCATACTTCATTCAGATTTTCTGAGTTTGTACCTAATATCCCATTCAGGCTACCGTATTATGTTTGGTAGTCATTTCTCCTTAGACTTCATTTGGCTATGACCGTTCCTCAGACTTCCCTTGTTTTGATGACTTTGACAGTTTTGAAGAGTCATGTACTTTGTACAAATGTCCCTCAACTGTGATTTGTATGATATTTTTCTCATGATTAGACAAGGGTTATGTGTTTGGGGAGGAAGATCAAAGGGGTTAAGTGACATTTTCCTCCCATCATCTGAACAGTACATGCTATCAGCATGACTTATCACTGTTGATATTGACCTTGGTTACCTGGCTGAGATAGTTTGTCAGATTTCTCACTGTAAAGTTACTCTTTTTCCCCCTTGCCACACTGTACCCTTTGGAAGAAAACCACAATGCCTAGCTCACACTTAAGGAGTGGGGAGTTATGCTCTACTTCCTTGAGGGTGGAGTATCCACTATTATTTTTTTTTATTAGTTGAGATGATTTCCATTCAACAGTTGTTAAAACCAACAGTAAATATTTGTTCAAGTAGTGTAATACTAGAAACATTTGAATCAGTTGAGAACTAGACGGAGATTCTTGGTTACCATTATTATTTGTGATTTTGGTTTATCTACAAATGTAGTAAGACAAAAAATAATTCAGTGTTGGAAAAAGAAGAGATAAAATTACCTCTTCACAGATTCAATTGTTGTATTCTAAGAAACCTAATAGAGTCTAGTTTAAAGATAAAAAACTACTATGAGAATTTGGTGAAGTGACTAGGAGCAAAATAAAAATTTAAAAATTAATTGCATTTCATTTTATCATAAGCCTTAGAAAAGGAGAGGAGGGAAAATTTCAGTCTCGGTAGCAACAGAAATCATAACTATTTCATAATAAAGTTAACAAGAAAGACAAAGCTCTTGTATGAAGAAAACTAAAATCTTACTGAGGGTCATAAGATCCGAACAGATTAAAGGACATTGTGTTCTTGATTGGGGAGATTTAATATTATAAAAACATCAGTTTAAAAAAAATGTGTTCAAAGCAATTCCAAGTAGAGTCCCAAAAGGATTTTTTAGGGGGGGTGGCATTTGATAAAATAATATTTAGGTAGAAGAGTGAATGCCTCTGAAATCAAGAGAAATATGAGGGGAAAAGGAAGTGTGTGCCTTACCAGTGTTATCAGAATAAGCTATTTTATATAAAATGGCCACCATGATCCCATTTATGATATTCTTGTATAACGTCCTTCACTTGGGTGTGGGCAGGACCTGTGTTTCTGACCAATAGAATACAGCAAAGGTGTTTGAATGTATGTACATGATCATATTAGATAAGATTGTGGTGTCTATCTTCCTGAGAGACTCTGTCCCTGGCTGGCTTTGAAGAAGCAAGCTTCTATGCTGTGATCTACCCTGTGGAGAGGACCACATGGCAAGGAACTGAGGGCAGTCTCCTGCTGACCGAAAGCAACTGAGGCCTTCAGTTTGGCAGCCTGAAAAATGATATCAACAATCAAGTGATCTTGGAAGCAGATCTGTCCCCATTTAAGCTTCAGATGAGACCGTAGCCACCTAACACCTTAATTGAAGCTTTGGAAGACCCTGAAACAGAAGACATAGTTGAGCGGTACCCAGACTCCTGACCCTACATAAACTCTGAGATAATAATTGTGTGATGTTTTAGGTCTCTAAATTTATGGTAATAGTATCGTGTAGCTATGCGTAACTAATACAACTATTAAGTCACTAATTGATTCAATATGACGTTGACTTACAGAGAGACAAATAGGACCATGAAATGATAACAAATCCAGAAATAAATTCTAGTATATATGATTTAATATATGAAAAGGGATATTGATTTTAGTGACAGAAAGCCACGTTTAAATGATGCTGGTGCTACTGCACACGTGGGAAAAAAATGGAGCCCTTACTTGAATTATATTAAAACTTCTAGTTGGTTTAAATGCTTAGATATAAACACAAAACCAAATTCTGTAAGAAAGTATAGAGATTGTGTGTACAATATAGGGATTCAGAGAGACTTTAACCAAGCTGGGGACTCAGAAGCAATTAAATTAAAAAATCAATGTATTTGCTTATAAAATGTTTACAATTATATGGCATAAGTACAATAAAGTCAAGTAAACAGTTATGGTGAGGTGCAGAGCCAGTACCAGACTGTTAACTAACATACTGCTTTCTTCATTAAGAAAATCTTGTTAGAAAAAAAAATCTATTTATATTCTGATGCAAGCTCCTTTTCATTTTAGATTGATAACAGTTTGCTGACCAGCTCTGTCCTACTGACCACACTTTGTGAACTACTGCTCTGGGGAAGGAGCCAGTACGCTGTTTCTGTAAGGGGCCAGATAGTAAATATTTTAGGCTTTGTGGGCCATGTGGTCTCTGTTGCATCTACTCGACTCTGCCATTGTCCTGTGAAAGCAGTGTGGACAACTCTGAAGTTGACTGAGTTGGAATAAGGAAGGCAACAAGTGGTGAAACCAGGTCAACTAGGAAAGAACAAAGATATAATACAGGGTGACAACGGGAATGAAGAGTAGAGGACAGTGGTAAGCTACTTTGTAATGTGGGAAGGACAATTGTGAATGAGTGAGAACCTCAGTGTTATTTGCTTGAAGAACCTGGATAATGGTGATGCCCTCATGGAATTGCAGACTTTAGAAGAAGTTGGTTTGAGACTAATATGATGTGTTTAGTTTGAGACACCAGTAGATTTAAAAGCCAGGCCAGCTCTCAGAAGCTGGTTCATTTTAGTCTTCTGCTGGCAGAAGTGGTCCTGGGCAATTCTTTAGTTTTGGCCATCTCTATACTTCCTGGCCCATCCCTCCATCCACCATGGTCACAGTTAATTGATCAGGGGAAAGGATCTGACCCTTGGATATTTGCTTGTTGGCTGGTCAGTAGAACTTGAGATGATCAGGCTTGTAAGATCTGAATGGAGCAGTTCTTTTTTAGGCATTTGAACTTGAGATGTAAGAGAGACAGCTGGTGTAGGGACAGGAGAAAGAAACATGGGGAGAAATGGCAGGGAAAGGGGAAATCTAAGTCAATGGGAGTGGTGGAGAGCTGAGTGGGACCAGTGAACTCCTGGCCACTAGACTATGTAGGTTCCTGGACAGATCTACAGCAGCCCATGCTTGTTTTTCCCTTCTGGCCTGGAAGAGTGACTTTTCATGGTTCCGGTGAGCTATGACCACAGGGGCATGATTCCTTTTCTCCTTGTTTCCTCCTCCTTCCTAATAGTAAAGCTCCATGGCTAACCAAGAAGGGTGATTAGGTGGATGAAGTTATCAGAAAGGCAGATTTGGCGTTAAAAGAGGAGGTTGATGTGAAGATGCAAAGTTGAGAAAAGCCCAATTTGTTCATGTAAGTGGCATGAATTTGTAAACAGTATTCTTTTCAGCTGCACAGGAAGCCCAAAGTTATAAATGCAGTTGATGCTAAATTGCTTGCTGATAATAGGTGTAACAGGTGTAGCAAAGCACTCAGCCCGCAGCACTGATGGAAGCCTGAGTTTCCAGTAAGTCTTGTTTAAGGGATGAAGGTTCTGCTATAGGGTAGGAGCAAGTTACTTATTAATCTCCTTAACAGCAGCTGCTCTGTTTACAAAGTAAGGTTGGCAGTTGTTTTAGTTTATATCCTTCAGAGATGTTTTGAGGACAAACAGGTAACTGCTTTGTATGTTGTATTTTTCATCAAATGGTCCTGGTCTACAGAGGTGGTAGCTAGCCAGACAATTTTTACAAACAACTTAGAACAGGCAGCTCTGAGTCGTGGCTCAATGAGGGCTTTGGGGGGCTTTGATTTGGTCTAGACGACAAATGGAGGTGAAATGCACTTCTCCACGTGGTTGGCAACTGGGATCGAAGTCTTTTGAGCTAAGATATCAATAGTGAACTCTTTGTGTGAAGCGTGCGAACCATTTTGAGGTAAAAATACAGGAAAAAGATGCATAAATGAATATTCTAATAAAATCTGTTCAAATAAACTGTCTACAAAACAATATGTATATACGGTATACCATTTTTTTCTAAGTTAAAAAATGCACATAACAAGTCCTAGATGGGGACCCACATCAGAATGTTAATAGTCATGGTTGGGCGGTAGGTGATTCACGGTTTACATTTTCCTTTGTGCTTGCCATTATTTTTCAGGGTTTTTCTTCTCCCCTTACACATAGCATGAATTACTTTCCTAATTAAGAAAACAGTGAATACTGTTTCAAAAACAATTTTTTTTCCTGGGCATGTTTATATAGTTCTCTTTGGTTTGTCAAAGACGGGATGCCTGTATTTACCACCTCGTCTCATTTATAACATGGCAGCTCCTCAGCCCGGTCTATTTTAGCAATTGGATTAAATTAATGCAGAGCAAAAACACATTCAACTTGATTTTTAAGTCTTGTCTCCTCAAAATAAAGGGAAATGCCTGTTCCTATTGAATATTTAAAAAGAAATTTGGGGGCTGCATTTCAAATAAAATACTAAGGGAATAATATGATAATTATCCACGTGTCTGCCACCCAGCTTTATCAGGTCTTGGCATTAAGCCTCAGTTGTTTTGGGCTTGGATATTTGGATTTTAAGGAAATATACAAAAAATTATGGTTGATTCTCGTACATCTTCTGTCATGAGTTCAGAGTTTATCAGTTGAGCCTATTTTTACACATTTACTAATATGTACACATCCACAATTACTATAAAGTATTGCCTTAAGATTTTTAAACGTTGTGTAAATGAATCATGTTGTGCATATTGTTCTGACGTTTGACATGTTTCGATGTTAATAGCTGTGGATCAAGGGTTCAGGGGTAAACGAACGATGGCCCATGGGCCAAATCTCGCCAGCCACCTCTTTTTGTAAATAAGCAGCAGAATTGAGTAGTTGTGAGAGAGACTGTACGGCTTGCAAAGCAATAATTACTGTCTGGCCCTTTACAAAGAAAGTTTGCTGACCTCTCATCTAGTCCATTTTTTGAATGCATATATCATTATTTATCCATTTTCCTACCCATGGACACTCATTTCCTGTTTATTTGTAAGAAGTGATGCTTTGGTGAACATTGGTGTGTGTATATATATATATGTATTTCCTGATCATGTGAGTTGAGAGGGTTTCTAGTGTAGCACTGATCATGAAACAGTTAAGCTTTTAATATATTTTGGTGTGTTTTTCATACTTAGTCAAAAAATAAAAAAACCTAAGGCAGACAAGGCTTTGATAGCTGATAGGTGTGTTATTTAGTGGTCTGAGTTAGAGAAGATATTTTTATTCTTGATTTAAATGGTTTTTCTCAAAGTGGATTTTTATTGCTAGAAGAGAGAAAAGTGCTGAGTGATCCACATGGAGCAAAGTAAGACTTACAAATGATCCTGGCAGCAACAAGGGAGTACCGACTGTATGCAGCTCACTGTATTTAGGTCATGGTGATGTTGTTGTCTTCTTACTATTAATAGCTGCTACATGATTATTGAGCATTTACTAAAGGACAAGGATAGTATTAAACACTTCACATGCATTATCTTGTTTCATCTTCATAACGACCTGTTGAGGTAGTAATTACTGCTCCTCATTTTGAGAAGAGGCAGCTGAGATCCAGAATTTAGTCCAAGGTCATGTGTAAGTGAGGCTTCAAAATGGACCTCTCCACCTGCGCTGGCCCAGTGCTCAGTGTCAGGGGCACAGTTCTCCATGGTAGACCTTTGTAGATGGGCTAGAGGGTACTCTTTGAGAATTCACACTGCCCTGAAGCACAAGTTCTTATTGGTTCCAGCCTTGGCTTCTATAAGCTGGTCAAGGCTTCATACACAGAGAATTCTTGTTTTTCCAGAAAGGTCAAAGTTGACAACTTCAGTGGCAATAGTTATCCCACATGGCTCTTTTGTAGAAAACTGAGGCCAGGGCCATCTTTTCACATTTTTTCCTGTCCTCCCACCTCAAAACTCCAGTTTCTCAAGTGAGAGTTACAGTGCTTCACAGATAGTGGACACTGAAGACTATCTAAAGGATCCTAATGTCAGGCTTAGGGTTCGTCCTGAACATCTGGGCAACTGCCCATTCACTTCCAAAGGTCTGAATCTGTAAGTGTCTTTTTTCCCTTTACAGTTTGTGGCTGGTGTGGGCAAGACATCAGAATCCCGAGTCTTTCCACTCTCATTAAAAAAAAAAAATCATATGCCTAAAAGTCTGCAAATTACTGCCCCAAACTGCATGGGTATTATTTCTCCAGCTGCTGTTAAATATGGTCAGGATACGAACTCGTCTCTTATGGCTATAAGTTCCCAACCACTTAGAACAAGACAGAAACCAAGGCATTAAAAACTGCTGGGGATGCAGTTTTTTCTTTGCTTTAAAGAAACAAAGCTGAAAGCAGCGGGAATCATCAGGCATTTTCCTATGGAGCTGACACTAGCTTAAATAGTTATCTAATCCACAAATGGACACACAGATAAAGCTCACTGGCACAATTGCCAAGTAAAAGTGTCAGCTGGAGTGATCTTGCTTCCTCCCTTGTACTTGTTTGCAGGCAATAATCTGACCAGTCATTCATACTCCCTATGAATGGCAAAAGGAATTCTTGTTTGTATCAGGGTAATTAACTATCTTAGCGATGATGTTAAGAATTTAAGACATTGGAGGGCACTGGAGAAGGTCTAGTTATAAAAAGGAATGCCCTCCCAGGCTGCTAAAATCCCATCCTATAGATGAGCCTCCTTGGACCAATCATACACAAACAGCAGTGATAATAATAAATCATACATTACAAATACAGAGATCATTAACATAAAGTATTCCTTAAACTATATTAGTTAATACACATGTGTTCTAGTTGTACCATCATTCAAACTGGGATACTGTCCTGTCCCAGATCAGTCAGGTGGCAGAAGGAAGTGCTTTGAACCTTGGGGCCTGTTGACTCGGGGCCTAGCTTCAACAGACCTGTCTAAACCTAGTGTTCCTGTGTAACCATGGCAATATTTTTCTGGGGCTGCTGAGTGCCCTCTGCATCAGGTCCCTACAATTGTAAAGTTTAACTAATAAGGATTTTGGAGGATTTGTTTTTTTTTAAAGACTCTATTTGTAGATGGGGCCACTGGTCAGAGAGAGAAAAAAAGCTGCATTCAGGTTAAGTCTCAGTTGAACAGAAAGTGCCAAGTTACATTGTCTTTTGTATGTTAAGGCAGCCCCCCTCAATATCCCCTCTCCAGCAGCTAATGAATGGAGTTTGTCTTTTTTTCCCCTCTCATTTCTACCTCCTCCAAATCTCCTTTCTTTATATATGTATCTGTTATATCCACTTTCCTAAGTTATAAGTGCTGGACTTTCTCTTGGCCTTACCTTCACTCTTATCCTATGAATCACTACGCTCCGTTGATTCTAATTCTCAAGTAGCTCACACATCACTTTTCTTCTGCCCATCTCACTGACTCTGTCTTCTCTCTCACCTCTCTTACCATTACACTGTTTTCCTATGTCCCCTACCTCCAGCCTCCTCATTTCATCCTATCTATTCCGTAGAAGTAATTGTTCTAAAACAAAACAATCTGATAAAAACTGGTAGTTCTTTCATGTCACCTACAAAACTAAGTTAAATTTGTGGGTGTGTGCTGATCGGACTCACATAATAATCACTTACCTGCTTACCTGTCAGCTTTCCATATTTATTCATTGCATTTGCTCAAGGAATTTTCTAGGAATACTGAGTGCCTGTTCTGTGTCAGTTTCTGGGATTTAGCAGCGAACAGAATGAACAAGCTGCTCGGTTAGGGAGGAAAATAGACAATAAAAAGAAAACAAATATGACACTTTCAAATTGTGATAAGTTCTCTACAAGAAAGAGTTCATGGGATGGTGGTGTGGGGGCTTACTTGTTAGAGTGATCCCAGAAAACCTCCCTGAGCAGGTGACACTTGAGCTGAGACCTGAAGAATAAGGAGGATCCATAATTTTGAATTTGGATGATGCAGAATTCAGTGTGTTTTTTGCTGTTTGCTGACCATTGTTAATCTGATCATTCCAGTTATCTGTGTTGAAGTAGATAACTTAGAAGCCAATCGACTGTTTCAGATTTGCCTTCCTTATTATTCTTTTAGCATGAAAAAAACATGAACCTGATTTTTTAAAAATTTATTTTTAAGGGAGATATATAAACCGTGCAATAGAAATGGAAAAGGACTGTCTTGGTTAGTTTACACATGAGTGAATAAGAGATGGCCATGATATAAAGCACTCTGGTGTTAAATATAATTGTGATTGGAATGAGCAAATGAAATTAGGGTGGGCCATTCCGCCATTTCCTGAAATTTGCATGATCCTTTATTTCTCTCTCATTTTCCTTACACCTAACCTTGAAAATTTCTCCACTCATTTGCTTTATCCAAACTGATGTGGCTTCATGGCTTATTCACACATATAATCACTATTTTTACTTTTATGATTATATCACCACTAATTTAAAAAATACAGTACTCTGCTTTATAATGACAATAAAAATTTTTGCCATGAAATATAATTGTCAACCAAAAAATTTTCTGTGGCTGATAAATATCAGTTGTAGAATCAGCTGACATCTAGTCTTGAGTATACAATCTTAAGTCTCTCAAATCCACCTTGTGTGTTTGCCTTCTGATAGTGCCTATTAAACATCAGTTCAGAGACTTGTGGTTATTCTAAACCCATTGTCAATTGACCCTCTTTTTGCATATTGATTTTTTGACACCATCAGCTCTAGATTTAATCTGTTGTGTGATATCAGATAGGTTTGAAATTATGAACCTAAGCACTCCTCCCAGAAAAGCCCCGATGAGCATGACTTTATCATATCACTTCCAATTAGCCTGTGGTCTTTGTTATTGTATCTTTATATCTATGTACTTGTAATCATCTTAAACACACTGAGTTCTGCTTTTTCCAGTTAATGTTACTCAGATTTGGACTTGCAAATGTCAAAATTGTTGTGTATATTGCTTTGTATTTGAAAAATTAAGCCTTTGCGTTGTGAAAGAAACATAAAGGACTATGAAAATACTTTTGTACAGTTTAAAGAGTAATTAAAAAGCAAATGCTTATTGTAGTTAACCTCCCAGGTTAAGAAATAGAATATTGGCAGCACCCCCAGAAGCCTTCTGAGTGACCCTCTTTATTATGTCTTCCTCCGCCCCCTCCCCTCTGTAGGGAAAACATCTACAGACATATTTACCACCCCCTTGCTTTTCTTAATAGTTGTACCACCTATCTTCTCTCTCTTTTGTTTTTGCCTATTTTTGACCATTATATAAATTGAATAATAGTGTATTCTGTGACTTCTTTCACTTAATGTTGTATGAGACCCATCCACGTTGCTGCTTGCGATTGTATTTGCTCTTTTTCATTGCTGTATAGTATTTTACTGTATGATTGTACCACAAACTCTCCATTCTCTTATTGGACATTTGGGTGGTCCCCACTTTGCTTTTATGAATAATGCTACTATGAACATTCTTTTGCTTCCTGTTGAACATTTGTGAAGATGCAGGTGCATCTTTAACTTAAAAGATACGGCTAACTTGTTAAAAATTGAGGTAATATTGGTTTATAACATTATATAAGGTTCATGTATATAAACTTATATTTTGACTTCTGAATGTACTACAGTGTACTTACCACTAAAAGCTTAGTGTCCATCTGTTACCATACAGTTGACCCTCTCCCATTTCACCCTCCTACCACCCCCCTTCCCCTCTGGTTTTCACTCATATATGGAGTATATTAAAAAATAAATCAAACCTAGCAAAATAAACTGTTTTGAAAAGTAGTTGTAAGTTGGTGAGAATTCTAATTATTTTGCATCTTCTCCAGCACCTGACCTTGTTAAACTTCTCAGTATTTTTCCAATCTGGTGCATGTTTAATAGTATCACCATGCTTTTAATTTGTGTTCCCCTGGTTAATAATGAGGGAGTGTATATTTTCATTTGTTGCCCACTCATATAAATTCTGGGATCATATTTCATTTCCCCACAAAAGGCATCATATTTTCCCCCTAAATCCTGTGGTCTGAGAGAGTTTTTGACTAATAAATTATACTTTTAAGAATTTTTTATAAATGTAATTGCTTGTGTTTATATACAGTATATTTGTATATAGTATTTGCATATGAATAATTTGTATACAACACAAAAATATGTAACTGTTAACCAGGTCATTTATCCATCTGACTGTGCTTGTTTCTTTGTTTTTCTGAACTACCTAGAGCCTTGACCTAGGCACTTAAAAAAAAAAAAAGTTTCTGAGAATGCTCAGTGAGCCCTCTTTATTACCTTCGGGTCCCCTCGGTGATTTGGAGACCGGGCATCGGACTAGAAACTCAGGTTTCTTTCAACCATCATCTATGTGTCTGACAAAGCATTATGTTTGTTACTTTGCCTTAGTTTGCAGAATTGGGAGTTGTGCACTAATTAATATCAGAAATGCTTTGAATATTTTGCATCTAATTTCTTTTGGGGGTTATTTCCTTGGAATATATTTCCAAACGTGAAATTATTAAACAGTTTATTTCTTTTAACCTGGTATCTTATGTTAGGAGATGAACAGATCAAACCATTTACTCACACTCTGTCTCACATATGGCCTTATTTAATGTCTTTTGTTAGTTTAATTTGTAGGCAGAAGTGGTATCAATTTTTCTTTTAGTTTGACTAAATATTGGATTTAGGGACTTGAGCTTTAAAAAGTCAGTTTATTGAAACTCTGGGACATATTTGCATTCTCTCCAAAGAGTATATGATCAGTTCTTTAATTCCTTTATGTTGCACTAAAACAAATGACCAATTTATGAAGTTATTAAAAGAGAGTTGGTCAATAGTGATTATTTATAGCTATGAAACCTATCACATAAGTTTAATGACAACTCCTGGAAGAATGTACTTGCAATGTTTCCAGATTTTCTTATGCTCATTAGCTGTGGAGGAAGGCGTTGATTGTATTGATTTCCTGTATTTGAAAGTGTCCTGTTAAGTCATCAACATTCTCATTTTTTTTCTTTCTCTGGGATTGTTATCTTTCACCACTAGCTTTAGCTGAATTTGCATAATAGATCTTGTTATAAGGATCTAATGCAGAGATTCTCAACTGCGGGGTGGTTTTGCCTGCAGGGTACATTTGGCAATGTCTGGAAACATTTCCCATCGTCACAGCCGAAGGAGGAAGATGTGACTGGCATCTGATGGGTGGAGGCCAGCAGTCCTGCTAAACATCCTACAACATGCCCGAGATAGTCCCCCACAGCAAAGAAGCATCTGGCCCAAAATGTCAGTAGTGCCAAGGCTGAGAAACCCTGCTGTAGTATAAATGAGCTTTTTTTTCTTTCCCTCTTTTTCCTCCCTAGTCACTGTTATTTCCGTGTTTTAGGAGTGAATTATCAGTTCACATTCATGTTCCATGGGGCTCTAATAAGATTGATATTGTTTAATCAGCTTAGTTGGAGAGATTTTATATAGATAGATAGATACACATATACACACACATACACATATATATTTTATATACATATCTTTTATAAATTAAATACATACATATATACATTACATATAAAATACATTTATAAAATATATGCATAGTTTATATTTTATATACACATATTTTATATATACACACACATGCAATAAAATTCACCAATGTTAAGTGTAAGATTTGGTGAATTTTGACAAATATGTACAGTGTACAACCACCACTATAATCATGTTTAATATGTAGCTTCAAATATACATTTATTAAATGATGATATATTCCACGGCAGAAGGACACTTAACTCAAGTACTAATGAGTAGCTTGTGACTAGTAGGTGGAATGTATATGGTCATTCATAAAGGATAATGCCCTTGGACTGAGGTCTCAATTTTACCCTGTTTTAATATGAATCTAGTGAGTGCTTTATTTTTACTTGGAGGGTCCGTGTAGACCTCTGAAAGACTGACTTAGAGGATAGTTCCTGTGTTGTAAAATAGGAAACTTGTATTAGCCTCTATCATAAAGTACTGAGCTTTATTGTCTATAAATTTCTGGATTCCCTTTGCATTTTCTAGGGTTTTTTTTTTTTTTTTGTTCATCCACGTTAAAATAAAACTAGATGTTTGATTATTTAAAAATAAATAAATAAAACTAGCTGTTTGAAAGCAGACAAAGAATATATAGTTCTCTCTTAAAGGATAATTTCCAGAATGTTGGCTACTTTGGTGGTTGAATTTAACCTCAGTAAGTAGTAGCTGTTGTCTGTGGTAAAGTGAATGGAAACCCTTGCTTACTTTGCTGAACCACATTCTTAGAGGGGGAGCTCTGCCTTGACCACTAATTGCTGTAATTGGAGTTTGGGAGATGATTTGAGATGCGACTTGGAGTGATAAGTGAGTCTGAGTGCTTGGCTGGTGTTTTCTCTTTTCCTCTTTAGTTCCCTTTCCAGTCAAGGTGGTATTCACATTCCAGGTTTCATGGGGAGTTTGTTCATGTGTCTCAGAGCCGTGGAAAGGTGGTGATCAGTTACTCTTGATTTATATTCATACAATTGTGCTGTAATGAGACTATAACAGTTCTTGTATAATAGCAAAAAAATGAGGTAAGGATTAGAGCATTGTAACATTTAGGGGGTATTTGTAACTACATTTTAATACTATAGGCTATGGCTCAGAAAAACCATAGGACTCTTGCTGGTTTTATTTGTGGGTTTGTTTTAGGCAAACTATCAACAGTACTGAAATGATACTCTGTGAAAAGGAAAAAAAAATGTACCCACAAATTGAAAATGCTGTGCTTGCTGGTTTTCCTTTCTTGGTCTTACGTGCCAATCAAGAATTGCTGGAGAAAGAAGTCATGTTGAATAATTCTGCCAATTCCACCATGTAATCTTGGGATCATTTGTCATCCCTTATGGTAACCTTGGTATTTCAGAACTCTCATGATGAAAACTGTCTTCCAACTTTAGAAAATCGGGACTTTTTAGGAACGACATTTCAAATGCTAAGAAAAGAAGCTTTTTCTGTGGGAATGTTTGTCCTTAGTCCCTTCTTCCTTGGCCTCTTAGCCCGGGGTGCCATCTTACCACTGGCAATTGAGTTCCAAGAGTGTCTTGTCCAAAAGAAGTGATATTTTGGAATGGCTTTATCGTTGTTTGAAAGAAGGCATAATAGAATGATCCCAGATTATTCTTGATGGACTACAGTGTGGGCAAAAATCTCAGGCCTTTAAATTCCCCATTTGCCCCTACTTTTCTCTTTTCTTCAATATTTTTACCGTCCCTCTTGACACTGAAAGTGTTTTGCTAATGGGTTTGTGGTTATTTAACCCCTAGGCTGATGCCAGGTTAGCACTGGAAGGATGGATTGGGTTTTCTGAGTTCAGAATTTTTGTTTGATAATGCTCAAGCCTTTAGTTGGTTAGCCGTATGATTAGCAATGAGCCACTAAGAGATCACAATTTGGTGAAAGTACTTATACAATAGTGCAAAACTTTCAAAATCTAGAGGCGTAAGACAGATTTGGAATCATGCTGTACTAAACAGATTTGTGTCCTGATATTTTTCATTCATTGATTCAGAATTTTCCCATGTTTTAAAAAATTCTTTAAAAATAACATTAAATGGCCATGCATTTTTCCATCCTGTGATTTATTTGTTTAGCAGTTTCCCTGCTATTGGGTTTATATGCTGTTTCTAGTTTTTCACTAATAGAAGATGGTGATTAGTAGTTTTGCATTTAAATCTTTGGCTTTACATGTTATTACTTGCTTAATCTGTCTTTATGGTAGAATTAAATATGAATGTTTTCAAATATTAAAAAATTTTGCTAGAAGAGCTTTCAGAAAGGATGTTTGCCAACATCCCCCTGCTAATTGTGTAAGAAAGTGTCAGTTATAGCACACTCTTGCCATTGATAAAGATTTCTAAAAACTGAAAATTTATAAATTTTTAAAAATTGGTAAATTATATATATGTAAGGTAAAACTGTAAAAATCTATTTGTATTTTATGAATTATCTGTTCTTTAATCTGGCCATTTTTCTGTCAGTGGTGTTTTATTTTTTTATAAGAGTGTTTATAGACTAAAGCTATCGATCCATTTTTTGTTGTTGTTGCAGATTACCTAATTTGTCATTCCTCTACAATTTATGAGGTAGGACCATATAAATTATGAATTTGATAAAATGAAAAATTCGTGTATAGCTATAATGCTATAGTGTATGTTGGCATAAATGTCCACTTACTTTTCCATGACCCAAGTGGTCATAGTCCTAAGGCATTGTGGCTGAGAACTTTCGGTTTGTGAGCTGGAATAAAATATTCCTTTATTGTGTTAAAGTCATGACTGCTAATTGCATAAAATTGTTAGTCTTTGCTACTTTAGTCGTTGATCAAAGTTTCCTAATAAATACTGTCTTCTAATTTCTAAGAAAATTTCTCTTTAGTTTTTCAATGTCATGGGCATTGGGAATGGTTCGTATCTGTTAGCCTGGGCATGAATGCCCTAACATACTCCTTGCTTTTAAAGGAGTTTATATTCCAATGGTAGGTGGCATGAAATATACATGGAAATAAAAGGTAGGCTTTTGTTTGCTTGATTGATTGTTTTTAACAATTTTACTGAGGTATAATTGACATACAATTAACTGAACATATTTAAAGTGTACAATTTAAATTTTGACACGTGTATATACCTGAGAAACTATCACCACAATGAAGAAAGTGAGCATAATTATCAGGCCACTTCCCATTCCTCTTTCCCAGGCAATTGCTGGTCTGCTTTCCATTACTATAATTTGCATTTTCCAGCGTTTTATGTACTTGGAATCATACAGTGTGTATTTTTCTGTCTGGCTTTTTTCACTCAGCAAAATTATTTGGCGATTCATCCATGTTGTAATGTGTATTTATTTCATTACATTTTTTATTTCAATTTCACTTCATATTTCATTTCAAATTTATTCAGTTTTATTCCTGAGTTGTTTTTCAATAAATGGTTATATCTCGGTTTGTTTACCCATTTGTTTGTTGATGGACATTTGTGTTGTTTCCAATTTCTGGCTGTTAGCAATAAAGCTGTTATGTATATTTGTGTTCAAGTGTTTCTGTGGACATATGCCTTCATTTTTCTTGGGTAAATACCTAGGAGTGAAATGGCTGGATCATATGGTAGGTATTTGTTTAATTTTTCTAGAAACTGCCAAACTGGCCTACAAAATGGTTGTACTGTTTTACATTCACACCTACAGTTCCAGTCTCTCTATATCCTCATCAACACTAGGCATGGTAAGTTTTAAAATTTTTATGTATTTTAATAGATGTGTAGTGGTATCTCATTGCAGTTTTAATTTGTATTTTCCTAATGATTAGTGATGATGAACATTTTTCATGTGCTTATTTGCATCTATGTATATACTCTTTGGTGAAATGTCTGTTCAAATATTTGTCCCATTATTTTTTAGAGGGTTATTTTCTTACAGTTGAGTATTGAGAGTTCTTTATATTTTTGGATACAAGTCCTTTATTAGATAATGTGAATTACAAATATTTTCTCCCAGTCTGTGGCTTGCTTTTCATTCTCTTAACACTGTCTTTGCAAGAACTTAAGTCTTTGATCTTCGTAAATTCTGATTTAATTTAATTCTTGAAATTAATCAGTGTTAGTCCTCCTAGTTTTCTTCCTTTGTATTCCATTTTTATGGAAGTGATTGTATAGAATTGGTATTAGTTCCTCCTTAAATATTTGATTTCACTAGCGAAGCCTTCTAGGCCTGGAGTTTTCTTTATGGGAAGATTTTAGCTATAAATTCAATTTCTTTAATAGGTAGAGATCTATTCAGGTTATCTAATTTTTCTTGAGTGACTGGTGGTTTGTATCTTTCAAGGAATTAGTCCATTTCATCTAGGTTATCCAATTTATTAGCATAAAGTTTTTAATAATATTCCCTGATCATGCTTTCAATATTTGTAGAATGTATAATGATATTTCCTTTTCCAATCTCCATTTTGTAATTTGTGTCTTCTCTCTTTTTCTAGATCAGTCTGCTAGAGGTTTATCAACTTTATTGATCTTCTCAAAGAGCAAGTTTTGAGTTTTACTGATTTTTCTCTATTGCTTTTTAGAATTTCCTTATTTTATTGATTTTGGCCCTGATCTTGTATCTTTTCTTCTGCTGACTTTGGGTTTCATTTTTCCTCCAGTTTCTTAAAGTAGAAGATGAAGTCATGGATCTGAGATTGTTCTTCCCTTCTAATGAATGCTTTTACTTGTCCTCTGAATACTGTTGTAGCTGCATTCCCAAATTTTTAATATGTTGTCTTTTCATCTTCATTTGGTTCAAAATTCTTTCTAACTTCTCTTTTGATTTTTTCTTTAACTCACGGGTGATTTAGAAGTGTATTTTATTTCCAAATAGGTGGAGATTTTCCAGAGATCTTTCTCTTATTAATTTCTAAATTAATTTCTTTGTGGGAAGAACATATTTGGTATGACTTGAATCCATTCCATTTTAAATCTACTGAGACTTGTTTAATAGGTCAGAATGTGGTTTTGGCAAGTGTTCCATGTGTACTAGAAAATATTATGTATTTTTCTCTTGTTTGTGGACTGTTCTATGTATGTCAACATTGTTAATGGTCAAATTTATCCTTAACTAGTTTTCTCAATACTTGTTGTGTCGATTGAAATATTCTTTTTGAAATCTCCAACTATATTCCTGGATTTGTCTAATTCTCCTTGAAATTCTGTCAGTTTTGCTTCATGTATTTTGAAGCTCTGTTCTTAAGTGTCCTTGTGATAAATTAAGCCTTTTTCATTATGAAATGGACTTTTATATCTCTAGTAATACTCTTTGCTCTGAAATATGCTTTGTCTAATATTAATATAGCTACTCCAGTTTTCTTTTGACTAGTGTTAAAATATCTTTTTCTATCCTTTTACTTTTAACCTAGTTGTGCCTTTATATGTAAAGTGTATATCGGTCTTTTTTATCCAAATTGACAATCTCTGCCTTTTTATTGGGGTGTTTAGACCACTTAAATTTAATACGATTATTCATATGGTTAGGTTTAAATCTACTATATTGCAGTGTTTCCTATTTGTCCTACCTCTTCTTTATTTTCCTCTTCTGCCTTATTTTTGATTATTTCTTATGATTCTATTTTATTCATCTATTGGCTTATTAGTTTTATGATTTTATTGGTTGCTTTAGGACTATAGTATACATCCTTAACTTATCAAGGTGACATCAAGTGACAGTATACCACCTCACTTACAAGAACTTTGCAATAGTATACAATACTTCCATTTCAACATTCCTAGCCTGTCTTCTGTTATATTATACATTTTATTTTATGTATGTTTTAAACACTATTCTACATTATTATTTTTGTTTAAATAGTCTTCTTTTAAAGATATTTAAATAAGAAGAGAAAATCTAATCATTACCTAAGTGTTTATTTCTATTACCTTTCATTCCTTAATGTAGATCCATGTTTCCATCTGGTATCATTTTCTTTCTTTCTGAAGTACTTATTCCAATGTTTTTCATGGTACAGATTTGCTGGTGATTAATTCTTTCAGCTTTTGTATGTCTGAAAAATTATGCATTTAACCTTTGTTTTTGAAAGATATCTTCACTGGTATAGAATTCTATGTTGATAGTTTTAAAATTTCTGTATTTTAAAGATGTTGTTTATCTGTTGTCCTGCTTGTATTATTTCTAATGAGAAACACGTCACTCTTATCTTTGTTCCTCTGTATGTAATATTTCTGTTTTCTCTGGCAGCTTTTAAGATTATTTTCTTTATTGTTAGTTTTTAGCAATTTGATGATGATCTATGCCTTGGTGTACTTTTCTTCACGGTTTGCTCGGAGTTTGTTGAAGTTATTGAATATGTAGGCTTATTGTTGGCACAAAATTTGGGAAATTCTGGCCAATATTTCTGTAAGTCTTTTTTCTGTCCCCACCCTTTCTTGTTAACTTTTATTACAGAATAGTATTTACGAGCTAGGGCCTGGGCCCTAGGTGTACTGATTTGGTACTGGAATTTTATTGCTTCTCAGCCCTCCCAGGAGTTAGAAGATATTTATAAATATACTAACCATGCAAACACATGTGTCTCTATCAGTCTTCCTTCACTTTTTTCTATCTGTTCTATCTATCAATCAATCAAAATCATGGACTCATACTGATTCCTTGACACCTCTGATTCTAATCCATGTTTCATTCTAGCCTTCTTTCTCTGTTGATGAGAAGCCTGGCTCTCATTGTCTATAATATATGTAAATATATTTACTGACTTCCTTAATCCTAGTATACACAAAAGTAGTTTGAGAATTTCTAACCCAGACCTTTGTGGGAAACACGTTTACTAGCTAGAGTACAATTCTAGGTACAGTTCTTTTTTGTCTTAATTTGCAGTTTCAAGTTAGAATACTGTTTTCCGGTTACTAAGGCTAATTCTTTTTTTTTTTCCTCATCCTCTTCAGTGTGGTTATATTATTCACTTGTGATACCATTGGATTCTGTTGTTAGTGTTTGTATTCCATTTTGCTCTCTTCCCCTAAAACACACACATCCTGGTTGATTTTAATTCTCTATATTTTTGGTATGTTAAACATTACCATGGTTCTCAAAGTCAGGGCTATACAAAAGGGTGCACTCACAAGTGTCACTCCCTCCTCATCCCAACTGTCCCTTCCCATTGCCCCCTTTTCAATCCCTTATCATCCACCCCATTAGGTAACCAGTTTCTTTAGTTTCTGTTTACCCTTACTGCATTTCTTTTGCACAAATGAGAAGCTACATGAATGTTTTCTTATATCTCCTCTTTTTCTTACGTGAAGAGTAGCATACTATAGATACATTTTTTGCATTTTGCCTTTTCACTTAGTAATTTATCCTGCGAACCATTCCATATCAATTCATAGAGCTCTTCCTTGTTCTTTTTTATGGTAGCATAATTCTCTGCTGTGTAGCCGTATCATAGTTTATTTAACTACTCACCTGTATATTGATATTTAGTCTGTTTCCAATATTTTGTAATTGCAAACAATTTTGCAGTAAATAATCTTGTGCATAAGTATTTTTGTATGGGAGGTGTTCCTTAGTGTAGATTCCTAGAAGTGGGATTCCTTTTTGTCCCTCTGTTTGCTTGAAGAATTTCTGATTTATATCAGAAAATGGTAGCCTTTCTTTGCATTTCCTTCCTCCTATGGTTTTGAGTGGGGCAAAGATAAATTTGTATAGCAATGTAAGTGAGGACTTTTTCTGATGTGTCTGGTATTCCAAATACACTCCTCCTAATACCTAATCTTCATCCCTTGAACATTAGATTCCTATAGTTATTCCCCCCTTTCTTTAACTATCATTTTTCATAGAACTCTTATGAATGTTCTGAAATGTCCTTAATTTGTAGCTTGAGCTGAGATTTGCTCATTGAAATAAAATCATCTGCATTTTATCTTTGTCCTGTCAAATTTAAAAATACCACAAAATCGATGTCATATTAGTGATACATAGTCAGTTGAAGACAGTAATTTTTTCCATTTTTTTATTGAAGTATAGTCAGTTTACAATGTTGTGTCAATTTCTGGTATACAGTATAATGTTTCAGTCATACATGTACATACATATATTCCTTTTCATATTCTTTCTCATTATAGGTTACTACAAGGTATTGAATATAGTTCCCTGTGCTGTACAGTAGAACCTTGTTGTTTATCTATTTTGTATATAGTAATTAGTATCTGCAAATCTCAAACTCCCAATTTATCCCTTCCCACCTCCTTTCCCCCCAGTAACCATAAGTTTGTTTTCTATACCTGTGAGTCTGTTTCTGTTTTGTAAATAAGTTCATTTGTGTCTTTTTCTTTTTTTTAGAGTCCACATGTAAGTGATATCATATGGTATTTTTCTTTCTCTTTCTGGCTTACAATCTCCAGGTCCACCCATGTTGCTGCAAATGGCATTATTTCATTCTTTTTTATGGCTGAGTAGTAGTCCACTGTATATATATACACCACAGCTTCTTTATCCAGTCATCTATCAGTGGACATTTAGGTTGTTTCCATGTCTTGGCTATTGTAAATAGTGCTGCTATGAACATTGGGGTGCATGTATCTTTTCAAATTAGAGTTCCCTCAGGATATGTATCCAGAAGTAGGATTGCTGGATCATATGGTAAGTCTATTTTTAGTTTTTTGAGGAATCTCCATACTGTTTTCCATAATGGCTGCACCAAACTACATTCCCTCCAATAGTGTGGGAGGGTTCCCTTTTCTCCACACCCTCTCCAGCATTTATCATTTGCGGACTTTTTAATGGTGGCCATTCTGATTGGTGTGAGGTGATACTTCACTGTAGTTTTGATTTGCATTTCTCTGATAATTAGGGATATTTAGCATTTTCTCATGTGCCTATTGGCCATTCATGTGGAAGACAGTAATTTTTTCTTCTTAGCTGCAACTAGTACCATGTGTGCTGAAAGAAACCTGGTTTAAAGAAAATAGACAACTGGACAGTTTTCAAGTGGCATGGGAAATCAGACTTGCTTAAGTGGTGGAGAACCCTATGCTTGGTCTCAAATGGAACTTTGAATTTTTAAATTGTTAAAAAACAAACTTTCAAGTTGGAATCAGCGGCCTGGAAAGATCAGTCTTGAGCATCCCAGAGGCATTTCTTACTCTCTGCCTTCCACAAATGTCTGCCCCTCTGAAGCACCAGGGAACACACTCTTCTTTTTATCTGCTTTGTTGTTACTTTTGTAGCTCTGCAAGTCTTTGTGGGAGACTAATGTTCCTCTGAATTATATCTTGGAAGCCAAATTTCTGTTGGGGGTTTTGCATCAAACTGCTCTCCTCTCAGGCTCTTTGGTGCCAGATTTCCTTCCACGATGACAGGTCACCGGATACACACTTGTACTGCCCTTTATTTCATAAAGCCATCTTTGATTTATACTGTGTATCTGGGGGTAAAAGCACAAAGGCAACGAGAAGCAAATGCCTTTATCTGCAGATAACAGCATCCTAATAATCCTAGTGTTTCTCTGCATGTTAAAATGATGCTTTGCCCACTTGTATGTCAGCTGCCAGCAGATGAAGCATTCTGCACCTTTCAGATGATTGTTCCTTTACTTCCTTGATGCTGTCAGTGGTCCATTGGAAGAAGAGAAAAATACCACTAAATCTGAGGTTTTATTTAGAAAGCAATATTGAGGTCATAGCATACTCTAATAAAGATTTGCTTAAGTGGTAGAGAACCCTATGCTTGGTCTCAAATGGAACTGAATTTTTAAATTGTTAAAAAAACAACCTTTCCAGTTGGAATCAGTGGCCTGGAAAGATCAGTAAAGAATGCAACACTGATAGACTTTGGGAGGAAATTGAATGGCATTGTTTAGACCATTTTACATGTGGAACTGCTGATATTCTGAAAGTTTAGTTACTTTTTAGGGTCTAATACATAGTCTTTAACTGAACTGCTTGGTTTTTTTTTTTTATCTAAATAATTGTCATCTATTGGATGTAGGTCCACGTTGGGGCTGATGAATTTTTTGAGTAGAAAGAAATTTTGCTGCTCAATGATGTGCAGCAACGTCTGGGAGTTGGGGGAAATGAAGAATTCAGACCTCCTGAATCAAAATTTGCCTTAGTCACAAAATTCCCAGGGGATTCTTGAGCACATTAAAGTTTGAGAAGCACTAACACAGAAGATGTACAATTTGTTGAGGAATCTGGGCATCTAGAATTTATTCTTGGTTCTTTCCATTTTTCTTTTTCTAAAACAACATCTTTCTCAATTCTTCAAAGCTTTGATTGTCTAACATTTAAAGACTGATTTATAACTGGGTTTTCCAGGCTCATAGGAGATGCACACAGGGGTCATTTTGATATGATGTCTAAGGAGACACTCTGGAACTTACTGGGGGAAAGCACATAACGAAGGATTTGGCATTGTCACTGACTCCTTCTGCCTACCTACTAAAGCACCTGTTGATGCTTTAAGGCAGAGATTGATTTCTTGGAGATACAGTCAGTCCTCATTTTTCATGGATTCTGTATTTTCGAATTTGCCTGCTTGCTCAAAATCCATTTGTAACCCCCAAATCAGTACTCACAGAGCTTCTGCAGTTAGTTATTCACAGACATGCACAGAGTTGCAAAAATTTGAGTCACCTGACACACACATTCCCACTGGAGGCTGAAGTAGGCAATGCTCTGCCTGTTTCAGCTCTCATATTATAAACAAGGGTCCTTTTCATAGTCTGTTTATTGCCACGTTGCCCCCAATTTTGTGCTTTTTGTTGGTGATTTTACTGTTTAAAAATGTCCCCAAAGTGTAGTGCTGAAAGGCTGACTAGTGTTGCTAAGTATAAGAAGGCTGTGATGTGCCTTACAGAGAAAGTGTGTGTGTTAAATAGGCTTCCTTCACGCAAGAGCTACAGTGATTTTGGCTGTGACTTAATGTTAATGAACCAACAGTACATATTAAATAGGTTAAACAGAAACACATAAAACAAAATTATGTGTCTTTTTGGTTATCAAAATTGTTATGACCCAAAGTTCTCAGGAACCTAACTCTGTATTTCCACTAGGAGCAACAGGTCACTATTTGTTTAATTTAGTATTTGTGGCAACTTAACAGAACATAACTGCTGCAAATAATGAGAATCAACTGTATATTTACAAATCATTTAGGCTAGGATTCCAACTGGGCACCATTTTCTCTTTTATGGGTGGTGGCAAGACTAACTTGTAAGAAATTTTTAGTTGTATTCTGTAAGCACAATTCCCAATGAAGATAGCTGGTAATTTACAAAAACACACTTCACCAATACTTGGAGGCTTTCTTGGGATCGAAGCAATATGGTAAGGAGGCTTTTGTCTTGCTATGAATGTGATTGCATTCTTTTAGGCATGGCATGTGAAACAATTGCACTACAGTTGCTTTTGGACTGCAAATTTGTGTGTTAAGCTCATTTTCTTTTGGGTCTGTGTTGTCCTTCTCAAAATTTGTGTCTTCCCCTTCTGCATCCATGATCTATGTTGCTGCCTCAGTCCAGGTCCACAACATTGATTGCCTGGATCCTAGACAAATTTCCCAGTGCTCTTATCTAGAGCCCACTCTCCAGTGCAGCCCACTTTCTACTCTGGTAAATCTGATCCCATCCTTCCTCTGTGTGAAATCTCTCAGTGGCTCCCAGTTACCTTGGGATAAGTTTCAAAATTACGTGAAATTTGACCTCTGACTTCCTTGTCACCACGCTTGAAGCTCCCTGACCACTTGATACTCTCCCTCCTCTGTGCCTTTGTATGGTCTGTCCCTCTGCTTCCCTTTTTTCTTCATCTACCAGGCAGTCACCTCCAGGTCTAAGATGCTGAAAAGTACCTCTCGTATTGGGATTAATTAAACAAAAAATTTCCCCTGTTGATCCCTGAACGAAAGGAGTCTTCAACTTGGTGTCACTCTCCCTTTTATAAGAGTATCTTTGTATCAACAGCCCTGATCTGCACCAGTTCTGATAGCCCTGATCTTCAAGGAAACCCAGGGTAGAATAAATATATAATGAGCATTCAATCCTGGAAAATAAAACAAAAAAATGAGGGTGAAGAGATTAACTGTGCAGTCCAATTAAAACAGTAGCAACTTGTTTTTATTTAGTCAGTTGTTTTAAAACATGTGATGTTAGTGTAGCGTTTGTTCAAGTAAAGAACATAGAGTGATTTAATGCAACAAAGCACTGATACCCTATCAGTATCAATCAAGGATTTTAATTCTTCCTTTCCCTAATTGACACAGTGAGTAACATACAGCAGTCAAAATGAATGAACTGTTGCAACATAGAACACTATGGATGAATCTTATTAATATAATAAATGAAAGTAAGTCCTTCAAGATTGCATGATAAGAATATATCGACGTCCAACATGAGATTCCAGATAGTGGTTACCTTGGGAGGAGGAAGGCACAGGGAGGGGACAGGGATGACCACATAGAAAGATATAAGTTATTGTCCATGTTCTAGTTTCTGTGTTAAATAGTGAGTTTGTGTGTGTGTGTGTGTGTGTGTGAATATAATAAACACAAATAAACAAGAAGGCCATGATGAGTGGTCATGGACTGAGGATTTTGATTAATATGACTTACCCAATTCTCTTTACCTGAGTTTTACACTGAAAAAAAAAATCTCTGTTTGGAAATGTTAGGGGAACCTCCACTTTGACTTGAAGGGGAATCAAGCACATATGTAAGAATTTTAAGTATTGCATATGGAGAAGAAAGTAAATAAAAGGACCAAATATAAAGTATAATATTAATGGTGAATTTGAAGACAATAAGCATTATGAAAATGAGAAAATAATGAGAACAAGGCACCAATAGCCTGTCTTATATGAGTCAATCAAGTACTGGAGATGTGGAGACGAATTGCAATTAGCTTTAATGGTGTCCGTCATTTTGTGGTGCTCGTATTAGCTTGTCCTACATTTTCTTGGCAGCAGGAAGCAAGCAAAGGGCACTGTTCAAAGAAAAGCAACTGTGTGAGGTTGTAAGAAAAACACGCATCCTATCTTTTCCGTGCTGCATACCACAGACAAAGAGCCTTGTCTCCCGGTTTTATGAGAAATACCCTGCATTTGAGAATGATTTGGTTGTACATTTCTCCCACCAGCACTCGCTGTCATGCTCAATTTCTTGTCAATCCTACACTCCCTTTTCTGCTAGAATCCTTGAAATCTCTTTCTAGTAGCAGTTGGTGCAAGACAATGTGCATTTCTTTCGGTGGCAGCCTTTTCCAGTTTTCATGCCAGAATGTCTGCCTGCACAATGAGCCCGTTTTAAGGCACTTTAGATTTCAGCTGATTCCCAGTATCGGATGCGAACAGACAAAATTCTATCTGAATTCTCTCTTTCGGCAGGAGCTTTCATTACCCGCTTGGCAGAGTCCAGAGAGAGGAATTGAGCGTTGTTTGGATTCTGAAGTCATTTTAAAAACTATATCATGAGTGTCTTCCCGTCTCCTTGGTGATACGTGACCATTTTCCTCCTGGAAGAGCTATTCTATGTATTTTTAGTAACAGCAGGAGAGGCTAGATATTTGGGTGAGCTGTGTACCCAGCTGGGAAGCCTAAGCAGACAAAGGGTCTTAAGTTTCCCTTGATCTTGTTTTTCTCCCCAACCTCCTGCTTTCTTTTTTCTTCTTCTTCTTCTTCTTCTTTTTTTTTTTTTTTTGTGTGTAAAACACACAAATGGAAGTCCCACTTGTGGAAAGCACCTCATTTAAGGCTTACTGGCTGCCATTCTCTTCTTTGGCTCTTTGTTCTGTTCCTTCCCTCTGCAAGGGAAGCTCTTAAACTCTGCCAGCTGTTTGTCACTTCCAGAGATATTATGCTGTTTCTGTTGTGTCTGTCCAGCCCAGCTAAGAGTGGAATCTGACTATTTGACGACCTATAAATAAGAGGCCTGAAAGAGTATAATTTAGCAATGTTCGTGTGTTTTCTAAGCCCCATTTCTCTTGTCTCTGCAGCTAGCAAGTGTCAGACTTATCGCCTGATTGAGCTTGGGTAATTTCTAACTAAAAGGGATGTTCCTTGCTTGTAATTAGCAGAAAAGCTGCCTTGTGTTCTTTCTGCTAACCATAAGCATTATCTCCGTATTTCTGTCTCATCCTCTTAGAGGCCAGCCTGAGCTTTTTCACATCTTAGCGGAAGAGTTCATGCCTCTAAGTAAAGTCTGCCAGAGTCCCACTAGCCAAAGCAAATCACCTCCCCAAGCCCAGAGTCACTGTGGAAGGTGACACTACACAAGGGCTTGGATACGAGGAGGTGTGACTTGTTGGGGGTGTGAATGTAATTGTCTCCCACAGCGGACTTTTGAAAGCATTTTGAGCCAAATGCTTTCAGTGAAATGAAAGCAGATCTTCTGGTTGCTGGGATGAGGGATAAGAGCTGAGGATGGAGGAAAACCAAGTTTCTTCGGTGGTGTGATGAATGTGCTTTCTGAATGAGAAATGATAGGACAGTCTGGCAAAGGGATTTATAAGAAAAGTATCTTAAGTATAAAACCCACTAACTTTTGCTTATTCCTGAGAAATAAAGCACCAAAGGCAGTAAATAAATGTGAAGACTGGCAGACTGTCTAGATAAAAATGAAGAGCTCTTATCTGGCAAACACTGAATAAATAAGGAAAATACAGCTGGGAAAATTATAGATAATAGACAAAGGGGTAATACTCCTAAAAATTAAAAAGAAAGACAAATCTGTCAATAGAAAAATCAGCAAAAGTCATGAATAGGATGTTTACAAAAGAAGAAATATAAATACACACATGGCTGCCAATAAATATTTAAGAAATATTCGTGTTTACCAGTAATCAAAGAAAGGCAAACAAATACAAATTTCTGACAAACAAATATCAATTCCTGATGTATTTTCATAGCACTTACATAAAAGAGGGGTAAGGGAATGGAGAGGTGGGTGGGGGAGTTGCCGTTTTAGGAAAGGCCTCTCTGAGGTGCAGACATTGGAGCAGAGGCCTGAGTGAAGTGGCGGCACAGGCCGTGTGCTCAGGAAGCATTTCAGGCCGAGGTAAGAGCAATGGTAAGGTGCTGAGTCAGGATCCAGCAACGGGAAAGCCAGCTGGAGTGTGTTGTGAATAGGTTGATATATGTATCTAATGCTGTGAGCAGACACAGTCAGTGTGGTCAGTAACAAAGCAGATGTCAGCCCACCGAATGGGAGAAATTTTTGCCAATCATATATCTGAAAAGGGACTTGCATCAAGAATATATGAATAGGGGGAGGGTACAGCTCAGTGCCTAGCGTACACAAGGTCCTGGGCTCTATCCCCAGTACCTGCATTAAAATAAATAAACAAATAAACCTAATGACCTCCCCCCAAAATAAATAAAAGTAAAAAATAAAAAAAAGAATATATGAATAACTCTTACAAGTTAATATTTAAAAAGGCAAATAATATGGTTTTTAAAATGGGCAAAGGGTCTGAATAGACATTTCTCCAAAGCAGATATCAAATAGGCCAATAAGTACATGGAAAGGGCTTGATGTCATTAATCATTAGGGAAATGCAAATCAAAATTAAACTGAGATACCACTTAACACCCACTAGAATGTCTATAATAAAAAAAATACTAAGTGTTGGCAAGGATGTGGAAAAATTGGAACCCTTATACATTGCTGGTGGGAATGTAAAATGATACAGCCGCTTTAGAGAACAGTCTGGCAGTTCCTTAAACACCTAAACATAAAGCTGCCATGCTTTCAGGCAATTTCACTCATATACCTAGACCCAAGAGTAAGGGAAATGTACTTCCACACAAAAGCTTGTACACAAATGTTCATAGCAGCATTATTCATAATAGCCAAAGAGTGGAAACAACCCAAATGTCCATCAAGTGATGGATGCAAAAATAAAATATTTTATACATAATACATATATACAATATATATATATATATACTCACACATGCACAGTTTAATATTATTTGGCAATTAGAAGGAATAAAGTACTGATTTAAGCTACAGCATGGATGAACCTTGAAAACATTATGCTAAGCTGAAGAAGCCAGTAATAAAGGACCATATGTTGTATTATTCCGCTGATATAAAATGTCCAGAATAAGCAAATCTATAAAGACAGAAAGTAGGTTCGCATTTGCTTAGAGTTGGAGGGAATGTGGGGACTTGGGAGCAACAGCTAAGGGGTCTGGGGTTTCTGTAATGTTACTTTAAAAATACCAATATCTTATGTGTTTAATTAATCTTATTAAAAAGGAAAGGTAGAAATGATTTAGACAAATTGGTGATAAATGGAAAATTTAATTACAAAGAGGCAGCACCTAGCCCAACTGAGGAGGAGGAGGAGGGATAGTAGAAAAATGGGTGAGAGAAAGCAGCAGTTGACATTGGTCTTGGTACCTACAGAGCCAGAGCTACAGCCTCCTTTCAGGGTATTAATTCAGAGTTTTCTAGTATGGAGGCTAATGTGTTAAGCGAGATATTTTGGTCCTCGGATTCTGAATCAGAAGTTCATAATATTAGTAGTCTGTAACCTAGAGGTGATGAATGCAGTAAAAGATACCTGCCCCCCAACATTTCTGCATTACCAGAAGCTACTGCTATGACCCCCACCACCAACGCACACCCAGGGGAGCCACTGTCACCAGAGCAGCTCTCTTTGTGAAGATGAATCAAAATTGGAGCTTGGAACATTTTTTTTTTCCCTAGTGGAGGCATTTTTAAATGATTAGATTTTTTTTTACAGTATCAGTTTTATTGAAAATCTATTGTTATGAGACATCTAAGACCATTTATAACATTGTATGAGGAAATGTGTCCAGGTTTCAAATAAATGATTTAGAAATGATCTTTTGGGAACCCAGCTTTTTTTGTGAGATAGAACCATCTACAGTTTAGAGCTCCTGTCTGAGTCTTGGTGTGGACATAGAGGAGGACAGCCTGAGAAAGTAAGATAAGAAGCGGCAGTTCTTGTCGTAGATTCTTGCATAGTCAAATTCCTATTCTGGTGTTTGCTGCTCCGATGTTCTGGGAGCTCCTGTCGAAGTCGGCTCTTTAGCTTGTTCAACGTGATTTGCATGCAGTCGACATCCTCGAACTCCTGTGTATGGTGAATTTCATTAATCCAGTGATTTGTAAAAAGAGTTTGAATTAAATGCTTCTTCATGCTCCAGAGACAGCATTGGGCGGCTCTGTATTGGTTGCCACCGTTTCTCCAAGTGTAGTGATGTACAAAGGAAAAGATATCTAGAAATGAAAGATAATCCAGAGACCTGTAGGTACAATATTATAGATCTTGAAACAAGGAAAAGTAGCTTTATTTAGATGTCTCACTTAGAACAACAGCTTTTTTTCGCCTCCAGTTTTGTGAAGACAATTATACCCTCACTGTGCTTCAGTTTCCTGCTCTATAATAGTAGTTTTCACTTAGGTTAGCCTTAAGCACGTGGAGAGTTTGTAAACATGAGGATACCTGGACCCCACCCCAAAGCTTCTGGTTCAGAAGGTCCATGATGGGGCCCGAGAATTTTTACTCAAGCAATGCTGCTGAGCAATCACACTTTCAGTAGCATCCCAGCTATCAAATTTAGAAGGCCACGTTTAACTCTAGTGGTCTACAGTTCTGTGAGTTCGTGTTCTGACATTTGAGCCATGTGCTTGGGACGAGCCAGAGCGCTGATCACTGAGTTGCTCAACGATCTTTAGGACTCGCCTGCTGACCCTGCAGGAACCAAATCATGGCCATGCTTAGTGTCTAAAGACAGACTGGTTTCCGGTCTAATTTTAGCCTTGAGAGAAAAAGAGAAAGAGGAGAAGCCAGTTCTGACTTGGAATTAGGATTACCACATGAGGTTTGAATGGCTTCAAAGCTCTACTTTCTGCTTCCCGGGCATCCTCAAAATCTGGCATCACCTAAATCTTCCCTGACCTTAGCCTGGTCCCTGGGGAGGAAGGACCCCAGCCTTTAAGAAAATATGGGCCAACTGGAGAAATAAAACAAAGCAAGGGGCGGGGGGAAGAGATCAAGAGGGCAGAGAGTTGTAAGAAACAAGTCAAAGTAAGTTGAGGACACTAAGCTTTTAGTTCCTTAAAACATTTGTTTCTTATAGGCAATTCACACTCCCAGAAGAGTTCTTGAGATGCCATTTAAAGAGAACAAAGTGAGGGGAACTGAACTGTTAGCATTTACCACTGTTAGGATCTTGAGACCCTAAAATTCCGGAAAAACTTGATTGCTGACCACCGCAATAGTAGAACCCAATGTGGGCAGTCCTCACTTTAGAAGATAGTGTTTGGTTTTAAATGTTCAATCCAACCGCCTTTTTTTTCTGAATATTTCTTAGTGGATAAGAGCCACGTGGTATCTTCCTTTCCTAGGTGTTATTCCTGAAACTTGTCACATAGAGCTCTTGTGAAATGGGAAGAAGGTTAAAGAGCGGTCTGCTCTCTTCTTTATTCTATATATTTTATTCAGTATATCTTTATTACATGTTATTTTCAATGTTTTTCATGTGTTATTTATTTATTTAATTGTACCAGCCATACATAATGAAATAATTAGGAATGACTCCCCCAAAGAAAAATTCCCACAATCCCATTAGAGGTAACTTCCTTTAACATTTTGGTGTATAGCCTTTCATACTTATTTCCTATGATCTGTTTCCTTATTTTCTACAAAAACGGAGTCCTGCTACTCAAATAATTTAACCACCTTTTGTTCTTGCTAACTTTATTGCAGATATTTTTGCATTTAGCTCAAACACTTCTCTGCCCTAGGACCCCATTGTATGAACTTAGCATCCTCTAGATAACCAACGCTCTGCGATACTTTTACTCCCTTTTTTGCAATTAAGCAATGTGATAACCTCTCTTTGCATGTGCATTTTTACATGTGTGTCCAGTTAATTCCCAAGGATAAATCCTTAGAAGTTGAATCCTGAGTCAAAGAACATACACCCTGTGAATGCTTTTGCTTCTCGGCGCCAAATTACCCTGTAGAAATGTTGGCCCTGTTTACACATTCCCTCAGTGGTGTCTAATTAGTAATCTGCATGTTTCAAAATGAGTTTTTATTATTTTTAAGAAGCTACTTCACAGCATTAGAGAACTTAAGTGTTGGTTCTTGAATGCAAGCATTAGCGAGCTGAACGTGTTTGAAGTGTTGCTGGTGAATATTATTTAGAGCTTTCTCTTCACACAGCCTTTCTGTAGCTTTTTGTGTGTGTGTGTGTGTGTGCTGCCTTGATGAACCAGTCCTATTATTAGTGGAAGACAGTGGGTGAGACTCTGAAATGTTTACCATCAGGCTTCCTCTGTATTGAGGAGCTGCATGTATGAAAATATCTCTCCTCAAATACTATTTTATATTTATTCTTGTAGTCGAAAAGCTCACGCAGCCAAATATCTGTTCACACATACGTTTCAAGACTATATTCAGTTTTGATCTTCTGTTTTAAATATCTTTTAGAATTAATGGATTTCTGTGCATGGTGCTTGGCATACAGCTTTTTTTTTTTTTTAAATAAAGTTGGAACAATTCAGGGACCTCTGTTTCCTACAACAGTGCAGAAAACCCTTTGAAAAAATATTCCTTTATCTTCTGAGTGAGGCAGGGACGTAGTCCTTTGAAAAGAAAAACTTGGAATTCTAAAGCCGTTCTTGGCAATTCCTACAAACACAGCGCTCAGATTTCACACCAGTTTGTTAACAAAGACATGGGTGTCTGAAATGATGAAGGGTGGACACAGTAAGAAAGAATGTTGCTATGTTATGTTAAAATTCCCTCTTGGACCTCAAAAACGCCCCTTTCACCAGAGTTGGATAAAGTTCCATTATAAAAGTAGGAGATAGTGCAGAAAATTTGAGGGATTTTTGTCCCCAAAATGTGCACTTGGCATCCCGAGGAAAGTTTTATCTGATTCCGAATTATTTCGGTTAACACAATTGCCAATTTCTTTTTTAGTTTCTCTTTGGGGCTGGACAGAAACTGGCTGGATATTTTATTTAACAAACATTTCTAAGGCATGTTCTGTGTCATAGCCATTGGTGTAAGCATTCTATAAATAGCACTAGTTTAATACCCGCTATCCTGGGAGGTATGGATGCTCATATCAGCCCATTTCTCAAATGAGAAAACTGAGGCAGCGGCAGTTATGTAAATTGCTCAGGAATTCTCAGCTAGTGAGTGACAAAGCCAGTAGTCAAACCCAGGCAGTCTGACTCCTAGTCACTTAGCTGTGCTGCCTGGCAGGTAAAAGCAGACACACTTTATTACAGCAGTGATGGATTTTAGGAAATGGTAGCTTATATTTTTGACGGGAAGAAACTAGTCACCATTATTCTCCAGTAGACCAGTGGTTCTCACCCTTGGCTGCAAGTTACAATCACCTGGGGAGCTTGTCAAAGTCAAGTAGCCATGGCCACTCTCCAGACCTGGTAAATCAGCAAGACCCAGGCCCAGTAGTTTTTAAAGCTCCTTAGGCGACTCCAGTGTGCAGCCAAGGTTCAGAAGCTCGGATCTAGAAGAGAGATTACTGATGGCCATGACTTTACTGGAAACATCTGATGAAAAGGAGCACTGTGGCCATGACTTGCTTCACTTCAGAGGTGAGCTTATACAGAAAGGAGCAGTCTTGTTTCAAGCAGAGGCGGTTTCAATGTGGGGGGAAAAATGATTGCTTCTGAAGACTGGTTCTGACAATATTTTGGAAATGTTGGAAGTGTGACTCCTATAGTCCTATGATTTAGCCAGCTGTTTTCGCTTTATTACTTTGGCCCATGGAATCGATGCCCTTACTCAAATCAGAGCCCAGTTGGTTTTGATCCTCTACATCTGTACCTCTGGGTGAATCTCACAAGGAGGAACAAGATGAGCGGCAGTAGAGAAGGAAGGCCACATCTCGGCCAGCTGGCCGCACAGCGAGAGGCCTGGACTGTGGCATCTTCAGTCCTCTTTGAGCTGGAGTACTCTGTCTCTTTCTTTTCCTCTCTGACTGGACATAGAAGGGAATGTGAGAATTTGGAAGCAGTTTTTCTGATGGAGTTGCATTGTGAAATTGAACAGCAAAATGCCTTTAAAGGATAATGACTTTTGGTCATGGTGGTGTGAGTGCAGCATCCGTAGCACTTAAGGAAGTCTACCAAACCTGGGTCAGTGGTTAATGGTAAACGTTTCTGCTGTTGCATCTGAATCACGCTGGGAAAGTGAACCTGTTGTTGGGGTATTTATTTTGGAATTGCCAGCCTGTTCAAACAAGACTAATACATGTCGGGGAGACCGTGAGCACAGTCACTTCTGCTTGGCACTTGAATTTGTCTCAGAAGCCTGTCGGGCTCGCGGGAATCCCACTGTGAGGGGAGCATGAGGGCATTTCTCATTATGGCTGTACATGAAAGCTAATTACGGAGGGTCCTGTTTCTGTTTGTTCCTGTTGTAAAGTGTCTTCTAGAATTGCATTTCTGTGACTGCTGTCTTGGGGCGCATAAAAGGGACTGTGATGACTGGAACAGACTCTGTCTACTGCTGTTCAGGGGGACACCAGAGACAAACGGTAAAGATTTCTGTGGGATTTGCAATATAATCTGTGATCCAAATCATTTTTTAAATGGCAAAATGTGGGGGAGAGGGTATAGCTCACTGGTAGAGTGTGCACTTAGCATGCACAAGGTCCTGGGTTCAATCCCCAGTAACTTCATTTAAATAAATAAATAAGCATAATCCCCCCCCAAAAATTTTTAAAAAATTTTAATTAAAAAATAAATAGCAAAGTGTATCCTAAATACAGAAGAAAGTTGAGTAGCTACAATAGAGTGTAGAGAATTACAACCACCCATGTGCCCATCCCCAGTTTAAGAAATGGGACAGTAGCAGCTCCCTAAAGACCTTTCCCCACTGCCCTCCCCTAGCTGCACGATACTCCTTGCCTCCAGATATAACCACTGCCCTGCTTTGTGTTCCTCATTTTCTCACTCTTTTCAGTGCCCCCTTGTATGTACATATTCCTACACACTATATTCTTTGGTTTTGAAAAGCAAGTGGCAAGCACAAACCTAGCTGTGTAAGGAAAAGGATGAAAGTCCCAAGGGAAGATCAATTGCACTACGTCTCTGGGAGAAATCTGGCTTCACGTTCCATAAAGTTATTCTGGGGAAGTTGATGGGCAAGGCCACAAGCGAATCGAAGGAAAAACAGGGCTCCCCCCATCAAGACATCTGATGGTGCTGTAGTGTAGAGCCAGATACAGCATGCCCGGCATTTCCCTCTTCTTAGCTCACCGGGGCCTGCCCCCAGCGCTCAGGAGTAGGACAAAGTAGAATGCGGTGGCCAGGCAGCGAGATGAGAGTCCTCTGCCGATGTGGGTGGCAGAGCTGCTGTCAGCCCGCAGTCAGGAAAAGCAACACGAGAAGGATCCAGGCCCTGGCCACCTGGTCATTCTGTCCTCAGGTTTAATGGCAGCAAATGTCCTGTCATGACAGTCCTCAATGTGCCCATCTCCGGAGTCACCTTGCTCCCATCCGCACTGGTTGCCCTCTTTTTTGGTGCCCAGCTGTCATCCTGGGGCCCTCCTTCACTCTCAGCCGGGCTTCCCTTGACCTCTCCTGTGTTAGAACTGCTTTTCCTCCCATCTTGTCTTCCTCATTGCTTGTTTTGCTAATGCATGTCCTCCAGTAACTTTGTGAGGAAAGGTACGTGGGAAGTAAATTTGTCGAAGCCTTGGCTTGTCTGAAAATGTCTATTCTTCCATCACACCTGCTTGGCAGTTTGGAACTAGAATTCCAAGTTAGAAACCAAAGTTGTGAAGGGAACTTGGCACGTTGGCCCATTGTCCTCTCTTTCTACTGTTGCTGTTGCGAAGTGTGAAGCCATTCTGATTCCTGATAGGCTACTTGTGACCTGATTTTTTTTCTCTTTGGAAGCTTATCACGTCTTTTTGTCCCCAAGGATCTGAAATGTCACATGAATGGGCCACGGCCTGGATTTGCTTTCACCCACTGTGCTAGATGGTCTGTAACATACCATGTGCCATTCCACTCTGACACTTCCATTCCTTCAGTTTTGGAAATTTTTCTTGAACATTCTTTTGGTTCTTCATTTTTCTTTTTTCATTCTGCAGCTAACATTCAGGAGCTGGACTCTCCATAGAAGTTACTTGATTTTTCATTTTCTCCTATTTTTAACTTCTTCATATTTGAATTTTGGGAAGATATCTTCTAACACTTCTATTTTTGAATTTCTCATAATGTTTTTTAATTCTGCGAATGTTTGGGCTTCTTAATTTTCTGAGTTTTGTTGTTGATCTTTTTTTTTTTTTTTTGTATTTCATGGATATAATGTCTTATCTCTCCAAGGGTATGATTGACATATATTTGCTGAAGTTTTCTCCAAGCTCAGTAGTCTCTGTTCCCTCCTTTCGGTTGCTCTCTTTCGGTTGCTTGTTGTGATCTCTGTTATCTTTGAAGAGGCTATTCACAGGTGTCTAGTAATCCTTGGTTGCTTGGAGACTAGAAAGCTGCTGTGAAGTTTTGATCAGGTCGAGGAATCTTGTCAAATTCATTTTACCATAGGGTGATCCAGATTGGATATTTGATGCAAAACCCCAAACTTGGTATCTTTAGGTCTTTTCCCTTGGGTTGTTTAGATGTCCTAGAGAAGCCTTCCAGTCTCCTGATGGGAGGGGTGGGTCTGGAGTTCAGCCTGGCAGCTCCCAGGGGAAGAAGCCTGGGGTGGAGGCTGTCTCTGTATTCAGGGTTCAGCGTTCATCTGTCTGGTCACTTAATGCCCCCGTTTTCACGAGAGTACTGATGGCCCAATGATGCCTCCCAGGCCAGATGCCCTGTATTTTACCCTCTTCAAGAAATAATCCTCTGGACATTTGCCGGGGTGGGGAAAGGGCAGTCAGTCACTCAGTGGAATGGAGTGAGAAGCTAGAAGTAATATCTTGTGAAACAGCTTTCTTTCCATCCTTTTGCACTTTTGCCATCCTCTGTATCCCCAGTTCCAGAGGAGCCTGGTGCCAGTTTTTATCTTTCCTCCCTGATGGTTTGAGATCATTTTTTTCCCTTGCCTGCTGAATTGGTTACCACTCATCTGTCTGCTTTGCAGCTTCCAAAACTTGGTTGCTATTGCCCCCTCTTCTTTGCTCCTCGGTTTGTCTTTTAAAAAACCAGTTCCTTTATGTGGTCTTAGTGGGCTTATAAGAATGTGAAATTAGATGCATGAGATTACCAACCTACTGACTTAACCTGGAAGCTGGAATTTGTTTTCTTTTTTACATCTTTGGATCCAGAACACATTTTACTGTTTGAAGCCAAAAGCCAAGTCCATTCGCAACATTTCTGTTCATGTATCGAACACCTTGCCATCTGTAGACATGCAGGTAGGAACGGTCGTCATCCTTAATTTACAAAAGACAAAATTGACACTCAAATTAAGCAGTGCACCCAAGGTCACTCCTAAAAAGTGGCAGTGCTGGGATCTGAATCCAGTCCAAGATCTGCGTTTTGAAACCCTGTGGAAGTTTTGTTTTGTTTTTTTTAAACAAACCCAGTGCTTTCCTTATCCCGGGAGCTGATTTGAACTGTTGCCTATGAAGCGTATGAGGCTCTCTGAGTTAATTGGACTCTGAAGGAGAAAAATATTCTGACATGTATTGGGTTGAGTAACCTTGCCTGGGCTTTTGAAAAGTGAATGGGGCATCCACAAAGCGTGAGAAGCACCTGCTTGCCCCAGCTGCCGCGCCTCGCGCCTCCCCGCTAGCTTGATGTGTGGCTGAAGGTCATTCATCCGCACTGTTGTGCCGTCTGTCTGTAGAACAAAGCATGCACGGTTTCCTGGCCCACCCAGTAGAATGTGTGTCCTGCGGGTGAGACTGTGCTGTAATGAAGGGCTTATTTTCTGTATGGCCACAAGGTTAGGTAACTCATCACCCATGCGGTGTCACGAGTGCCATCTTATTTCCCTCTTGACAGTTTTGCTTCTGCTCTGCAACAGTACGAAGCCATTGATTTGCAAAATAAATACAGCCAGAAATGGGAGCTTTAGAGTGTTTACAGATTTAATTATTTATTATGGTTTTCTGCAAACCTTTTTTCAACCAAAATTTTCAGGCCAAATTACATATCTGTATATATCTATATAGATATTTCAGAGTTAAAATACTGCCTATAGCTTTAAGTGTAGACTAGATAGGTTTGAGTATTAGAAATATTGGTAAACAATGAGACCTTTTTTTCCGAATGCTGAGAGAATATTATCATTCTTATAACAAGTTTCAGCTTCAGTGAGCTTTCTAAGCATGGCTGCTTGCTTGTTAAGAATAAGATTCCATTGGCATGCTTTCCCATAAGTATAGCTAGTCCTTTGCCTAGAAGAATATAGTATAAAACACTTACAAATAGTTGGAAATAAGGTGTTTTTTTTTTAAATTACAGAGTAATATTAACCTGCCTCTGCTTATGAACCCTTGAAATTAGCTGGGGTTCCATTTTAGTACAGTGTTTTGGGTCAAATTATTTTTATTCTCTATGGAGAGAACCCTTTTCATTTAGAGGGATTAGAAGAGTGCTGGACCAATTTCAGCTGCTTTAAAATGCACATTTGGGGCCTTTTATGTTCCCTCAAGTTTTGAAGAAAAGAACATTATAAGGGCACTCTGTAAACTGCTTTACAGTATTGGCTTTCAAATTTAAGTAGATCTTTACCTAGGAGAGAAAACGATGGATAACATATGCCTTGAGTATTTTATTTGGGAGTAATTAAATAGTTTACCTTATATTTTATTTTTTAAACATTTTTCATCATGGGACTATCATCTCTTCCATTCTTATTATCCCAAATGTAAATATATAGGTGTCTCATATCAGAAAAATCTGCTGTACCAAAGCCAGATTTTGAATCAGAGAAATTTGTAAGACCTTGTCAGCACAAATCTGCAGTCCTGAGGTCACCATCCCTTTAGAACTTGCACATGGGGGTTTAAACTGGAAAAAGCCGAGACTTTGAAATTGGATGCAGGCTCCAGTTCTGTCCACAACTTGCATTCTGGGAAAAGTCACTTGACCTCTCTGGGCTTGTTTCTACAGCAATGAAATGGGACTGATTCCCAACCTACATGGTTATTGTAAGGGTTAGAGAGGATGCACATGGTTGGGGGAGTCTACTATAGTAACTGGTGTGTAACTGGGGGGACTAATCGTAATATAGCTCTAATTGCCAGCGTTTGCTGCCTCTTAGCCTCTGTTCTAAGGGTTTTATGTGTAACTCATTGAAGCCTCATGAGAACCTTTTAAGGTAGGTACTATATTAATATCCCCACTTTACAGATGAGAAAACTGAGGCACTGAGAGGTTAGTGTGCTCTGGGTTATATAGCTAATAAGTGGTAGAGCCAGACTTTAAACCCAGACAGTCTGACTCCAGGGCTTTCATCTTAACCGCGATGTCTTACTACTGCACAGTGGTGGCCGATAGTGCTGTGTTGGATTGTGGCCATCTGTAGGGTAGCGTTCCTGCCTTTCACCTGCACAGCCCGCGGTGCATGCTATGTGTAGTAATAGGTGCTCCATAAGTGCTTTGAATGAGTATGTGAAGGGATATCCATCACTTACTGAGATGGGAAGTTTTTGTGGAGGGCCGCTCGTCCTCCACAAAGCCTGTTCTTCTTCAGAGCCACCCTACTCGGTTGCCCTGAGCCCCGGTGCGCCTCCATTCACCTTAGAGGGCTGGTGCCACACCCTATGTTAGTATTGCTTCTGAGCTTTCAATAGCCTGGCTGATCCTCATAGCCAACCTGGCCCAAATTGCCTCGGAGTGACTCGGAAAGCTTTGCTTGGTAAATACAGATCTTTGAAAGCTATTCCCCTAGAGCAGGAGTTGGCCCAGTGTTTCTATAAAGGGCCAGATAGTAAATATTTTAAACTTTGCAAGCTGAAGGGTCTCTGTCGCCACTTCTCCATCATGGCTTTAAAGCAGCTGCAGACAATAAATAAATGGATAGGTGTGGCTGTGTTCCAAGAAAACTCTGCAGAAAGAAGCTGGCTGGCCACGTTTGGCAGGAGATCTGTCTTTTGTCAACCCTGCTGCACAGTGCCAGTTTTCCTGGGTGCTACCCCTGTTAATGGAAATATTCAGAAAAAGTAAATTGACTTCTTTCATGCAGTTATAAAAATGAACACTTATTAATGATCCTATTTTACTCAGAAAACCCAGCAGATGCTATAAGCAGTTCAAAGGGAAAAAGTCAAAAAGCATAAATGTATACTGAGTGAAGGGATTGAATTGCAAATGGAGGCAGAGCCATTTTTTTCCTGCAGTGGGGGAAGGGAAGTCAATGAAAACTGGACAATGACAGTTGTGATGTCTACCAGTCACCTATAAAGACTGACAAAAGAGCTCAAAGGCAATGAAAGCTTGCAGCCTGGGGGGATGTGCTATATGTAGACAATGCAGAGCTTTCCTTCGAAACACTTACTTTATACACCCCTGAGAGACTGGAACCAGAGGTCTGATGTTATACTCAGAAATCTGCATTTTGAACAGATCTGCAAAGCTTTGGTCCAGCAGAAAGGCTTCATACCACACTTCAAGGAACACCGTGTGAAGGACCATTGTCTGTCTCCCCTCCCTTTTCCTGGAGTGCTCCTCTCCTCTGATTTAGGGAAATCAACCCTCATCTTGTGACATTCACCCATACATTTGACCAGATGAGGGGACAAATAGTATCTTTGCTGTAGGGTATGGTGGGGACAGGGGAAGACTGGATATTAGGAAGAACTCATCCTCCTCTAATGTCTTTACTATTTGTTTGCTCATGTCAGGGAGAAGGACCAAATGGATGGAGCAGAGACTTAACACGAGTTGATGATAAAAATAATTTAGGGCACTAAGAAAAGGATGTTTTCAAGAAAGGTCATGTGAACCTTGAAAGCTCTTGGTGCACTTGTAAGAAGGTGGAGGAGGGGAGACTGGGAGAATTAGGCCAGCACTGGGAGGGACTGTAGAGGGGACAAGGACTGGGAAAGCAGGAAGCATGAATTTTAAACAATCAGGAGTACAGAGACTTCAATAAGCACATTGGGGGACTCAAAACTCATTAAGTTGGCAGCCCATTATACATTTACTTTCCTGCACATCTTTAACTGGTAGCCTCTGTCCTGGTCCATCAAATGCTGTTGCTCCTTGGGCAGAACAGCAAACCTGTCTTGTGCGTTTCTAGAGGATGGGGAAGTTCAGAAAAACCCCAGACTGTCAGCAAGCTGACTTCCTTTTTACTAGATTTCCTGTCTGAAAAAGGGACGGATGGGTGGGTGTCCTTGATACAGGGTATCTGGAAATTATCTGCAAGTCAGGGTAGTTGAGACATAATTTCCCTCTGATTTGCTTTCCAGTGGGAGCAGTCCTTTGTGTCTGAGAGTGAGGGTGGGAGAGTGAGGAGAGTTCAGTCCCCCACAAGCCTTTGACTCAAACAGTTCCAGCATCTCAGACTATACCCCTGCTCGCAGAGCTGCCTTGAAAACGGTACCATTTCATGCTAGTGGGAGAGCCTTCATGTGAATTCCCTAGCTCAGTGAGTGCAGCAGTTTAAAGGCCAGGCGTCTTTTTTGTCACCTAGGTCTCTGATGCCATTTAAGATGCTTTAAGGGAAAATGGACACAGGGACACAAGGAGACAACAAGGGAGAATGGCTGTGTGGAGTCAGGAGTGGGTGGTGGGAGGTGGGAGGCATGCCTGGTGGCACAGATGATGGGCGGGTAGTTGGCTATACTGAAAGCTCGATGGCTTTGCTTTCTGGCATTGAAATGCTGGCTGGAGAGTGTTGTACTCCTTTGACACCTGCATCTTACCAAGGATTCCATCCCTCTCTTATCTTTTGCTTGAGAGGATATCTCAGACCCTGCTTGTTTTGCTGGCAATGTCAAGTCTCCACTCATTCTGAAGTCTGCCTAAGTGATAAGAATGGCCCAGGTGGTAGGCGCTGCTGCCCATGGGATATCCCAGGCCTCCTGCTTGAGCAGGAAACAGAGGTGACAGCAGCCATGGCAGCTGTTTGGGCCCCACTTTTACCAGGAGCACAGCCCCAGCTCCTGCCCTGCTGGGATCGGGGATGCCCAAGTGTGCACCTCAGGCTGCCATCCAGCCCCTGCTCTGTTCGCTCTGCTCAGAGTACTCAGTGCCTCCTGAAAGAACACAGCAAGTGGGCTGTCCTCTTTTTGAAGGAGATATTCTTCCTGCCCTCACCTTGTTTACACTCCAAAGGGCACCTGGAATGGGGAAGGTTATCAGTGGGAAGTAGCTAAGTAAGGCATGGCCTCAGCCTTAAGTCCCTTTCGGAGAGCTCCCCAAAGGGTCTTTGTGCTGTTTCTGAAATAATCCTTTGCTGCTTAATTTTAGAGTTAACCACAGAAGCCTTAAGGGAGCTAAGAGCTGTGTGAAAGGCAGGAGCCTGTTTTCAGGCAGGACATACAGTCATTTGAGGTTCATAACCTTTAGTTCCTAATTTACACAGGAGCTCTGAGCAGCTCTGTGACTTCTGCCATATTGGCATTCTTTGTTTTGTATTCATGGATGGCCAGCATGGCATACTGAGACAAAACTGCAAAATTTGATATAGTTGAAGAATGGAATTTTAGGATTATTTGGGGCTTTCGTGCATTGTACACATCATCTTTTTATTTGGGGGTTGTAGATAGCCATAAATACAGAGGCTTAAAAAAAACCTACATTGGGAGATAAAATGAAGAAGAAAAAGAACTGAAGCAGTGGGCTATCCCAACCAAAAATGAAGCTACTCAGATTTTCCTAATTTAACAATAATGTATCTTCCCATACTTTTCTGTAAGACAAGAGTGTCTTCTGGGTCAGGGATAGGAGTGTGATGTATTTACTGTTATGCAGACCCATTTGGAAGTTCTGGGGGCCGTGGTGAGGGTGGATGAACTTGTCTGCCTGTGTAGCAAGGTGGAGGCTGTGTTTTAGGACAGAAATGATGAGACATGGAGGAAAAGCAGGTAGAGAGGGAGCCGTGAGAAGGGTAGGCTGACTTCTGCAAGAACACAGTTCCGGCATGCACCTTGCCTTCCAGTGGCAGCTCTAACCCGTCAGTGATGACAGGCCATCAGGAAAATCCCCTTCCTAGGTCTCAGTATCCTGACTGCCACCAAGTACAGAAGTCCCTTTCTCATGGAAGCAGATGGATGGCCAGACCTAACCCTTGCCTCTGGTTGTCAAGCAAGGCCCTGCCTTGATCTTTGACTCCTTTCCTGGGAGACAGGCCCTGAATCTGCACACAGGAGAACTTGTGGCAATTGAAATTCCCCTTCCTGTCCTTGGTTTGGAAATCGCTTACCTTTTCTGTTTGAGATTGACAGCCAGATTTTTCTTAATTCTGTGTCCCAAGGGAAGCAAAGGAGTTGTCACTATGGACCTACAGTGTCTTTCTCGAGAAAATTCATGAAAGCAGTCAGAAGCCTCCCTCCCCAGCTCCAGCAGGGGCCTGGTCTGGCCTGTAGAGATTTGGCTGTGAGTTGTGGACCGTTCCTCTTGGTGTTCACTGTCAGCCTTCCAGGGGCCAACCCCAGCTTGGGAATCCACAACCTCTCAGGGCATTGAAGAGAACCACCGCCTGGCAGAGCACTAGACGTAGGGCAGGTGGGGTCTGAGCATGTCTTGGCATGACCTTTAGTCAGAAGTAGAGTTGGGGGAAAATCTGTGACTGGCCTCTGCCCTTGGTGTCCTGAGATTGCTCCCTCGCGGAGGGCAAGGCATGTGGGATTTTTTTCTTTGCTCTATTCCTGGCATTTAGCATGATGCCTGGCACCTAGAAGCCCAGGAGATGTGAACTTAGAACCTGCCAGAGTGAGAGATGCTCTCCCTTCTGGATAGAGTGGGACAGTCTATGGATCCAGGAGGCATGATACAGGCAACCGAGGGTGTTGGACAATGTGGCAGTTAATTACCAAACAACTACTGTCTATATTCTAAGACAAATCAGATGTGAGAAGGCTTAAGACTAGATATCAGCAAGGAGAGCATAGGTGGGAAAGACATTTCAATATTTTAATTTAACCTTTAGAACATACGACTTCACTGGTTTTAAAGCAAGATCAGCCCGTCGTATTGAATTTTATTTTATTTTATTTTCAAGTCAGTACTTTTTTTTTCATCCTCCATTTGACACAGTAGTTTAAAAAGTCCTGGGCCAGTATACCTGGTTATTCTGTCACTGGCAGTCTTTTTAACTTTTAGGAAATAACTCTAGTGAACCAAACCTGAGCCTCTGAATAAGATATTGTCTGCCATTGTCACTATATAAGAAGAGTTGGTAGAACCTGGCTTTTCGTGGTGTTTTTTGCATGACACATCTTAAATGAACAGCACAACAAAACCCCAGGCAGCCAAAGGACAAAAAGTAAAGTAATAAGATCTAAGCCTGTAAGGAAAAGAGTAGAAGAATGGAGGAATTCTCATCAAAAGATTTTAAACAGTCCCCTGAACACAAACTGGTGATGGTGGTTGACTCCAGGAAAGGGAACTGGGAAGTTAGGGGTTCCAGGTGGAAAGAAGATTCTCTTCACCATTGAATTCCTTTGTGTCTTTTAAATTTTTTATTACATTCATTTATATCATTCTGAAATTAATCAGTTAAAAACAAAAACACAGCTTCCTGATGAGAAAGAGGGAGCAAGTGCTTTGTCACTCATCTTTCAGAAACATAGCATCCCAAACTCTGTTGGGGACTGTTTTGACCCATCCCTCTTGATTTTGCTGATGTAATTCCTTTCCAGCTAGGCTTATTTTACAAATAAATGCAGGTGCAGAATTTTAATCCAGGATATGCTGTACAGATGAGTGACTTCAGCATTTATAATCAACCATTTGGCTTTTTATAGCCAATAGTCCATAAACATCTAATTTATAAAACCAAAAAGAACAGATTTTAATGTAGTCCTCTACTTCTGGATCCCTGAAGAGAGTCCAAAAGTTTTCAGGCTACCAGACCTTGGCCAGACCACAGTATATTGATTATTGGTCTTGAAATCAGTTCTTTAAAAGAATTAAAAAATTTTCATGCTTGGTTCTACGATCTAAGCTTTCTTTGATTTGCCTGGGACTGAAAGGCTCCAAGGTAAGTGAATTTCTTTGGCACTAAATAAATAGCTGTAACTTTGGTTAAGACTCTCACGGGCATGTGATACCTTGCATTAGGTCAGAATTGAGTCCTACTTGGAAGAGTGAGGAATTGATCATCATGTTGGCAATTCACCTTCAGTAGAGTGTAGTGGTGAGATGGTGGTGAGGCAAAGAAAACTCAGCGCATTTCTTCCATCCGTGTTTAATTTTGGTTTCAGTCACTCATTCAGTTCAGATTTGATTCTTTTCTTTCTTTCCCTGATGATGACCGTGTGAAAATGTGATCCACAAAACACTATGCAAATGTTAGTTGTGCACTTATTTCTCCATGTTGGGGATCGCTGGGCCTGCTGAGGATAAGAAGCAGCTTGTTTTTCCCTCGTTTACATAACAAGCAATGTGGTGTGGGAGATGGAATTAAAGATCTGAGGTCAGAAGAGCCAAATTTGCAAAGAGCCATCTTAGATGGCTGGCTTTGAAGAAGTCTCAATTGAGTTACAGGTTTTTTTTTTTTTATTTCAATCTGCACATCTGGGGACAACCCCTCCTCGTGTCACAGGAGGCTGTAGAGTCAGGCAGTTGTGTTTATTCCCCTTCGTAAGTGTGACCGGAAGACCCTGTGATTTCCGAGAAGCTTGGCTTTCATTGGAATGAGGAGACAAGCTACTGAGGCTAATGCCCCGAGGTAGGTCAGATCAGAGGCCTTCCTGGAGCTCGGCTTCCGTTCCTCCAATTAGGCGAGAAGAGGATTGAACTTCAATCGCTGGGAATATTAAAGCTCACCAGACATGCATACTGTTTTGTGGATCACTCCATCACATGGTCATCATCAGGGAAAGAAAGAAAAGATCCAAGTGTGAACTGAATGAGTTACTGAAACCGAAATTAAGCATGGGTGGAAGAAATGTGCTGATTTTTCTTTGCCTCACCACCGTCTCACCACTACACTCTTCACTAGGCTTCCAAAGCACCCCACTCTCTTGGTTTTGCTTATAACTCACCGGCTTTCTGAGCCACCTTTACTTGGTCTTCTCAATCTCTTAATGTAGGCGGGCCCCAGGTCTCAGTCTGGGCGTCTTTTCTCTATACCAGCTCCCTCCGTGCCCTCATTCCATGTCACGACTTTTTAAATGCCAACTAAATCCTGAACACTCCCAGTCTTTCCCCTGATCCCAAACCCATATCCCGCAGCCTTCTCTACTTTGATATTTCCAACTCAGGGTGTCCCCAGTCTGAACTGATCTTCTTTCCGCAAACACACACACACACCCCAGTTCTAACTGCAGCTGCACCTTTCCTTAAGCCCCCACTTCTTTCTCTTCCCAAATTATGTTCTAGCCTTCTCCGTGCTCTTCCCCCTCCTCACCAGTGCCTGAGGTAGAATCACACGAAGGGGAGATAAGTATTGCAGTGTTTGAACTGAAGCACACTGTCGTCCATTTATTTTAAGGCTGAGGACACAGGCCCCGGGTCCCCCCAGCCAGGTTTCATGGATTCTTGTTTTCTTGGCAAACAGCTGTGTGTGCTTTTGGGTGGTTTCTTCAGAGCCATCCAGTGGACTCGCTTATAAAGTTGGAATAGCTCAGGCTGGCTCCAGGCAAGAGGTACAACCAAATAATATATTAGCCATACTTTTCCATTCAGCATCTCTGTTTTCTACTCAGTAAGCCACAACCCTCAGCCCTCAAGAGTGCTGTTATTTAAAACTTTGACTCATAAAGCTGTATCAAGCCTACCAGCTAGAGGAAATGTTGCTGCCAGATTGTTTCTGACCATGCACATCTCTTGAGACCCTTAAAACCAGATTCATGATGAAAGGTGCTTTGGCACGGCAAATTATTGTATCTATGTTCCGGTTACTAAATTATTTATGCTAGCCGTGGAGGAGCTTCTCTGCTTTTTGGCTAATAAATGTCGACTTCTCTTAGTAGGGTCTTAATAGGGCTGAGTAAGCTCACAGGTCCTTAGAAATCGGTTTGAGTATTAATGGTCTTGAAACTAAGAAACATCGCCTAGAAATAGTTCCTAGAGCCTAAAAGATTAAGGCAAGAAGAAACAAATGACCAAGGCAGAATTATCTTACTTGATTATAAGTAGTATATTTAATCTTTCTGTATCTTGCTCACTCTAATTAAAAAGCAAAAATATAGTATTGAGTGTTCATTCTTCAAAGGCAGTGGTTCTCAATCTTGACTGTACATTGGTGTCACCTAGGTGCTTAAGGAACACTGATGCCTACGTTCTACCACCCCCCCACCCCCCAGAGAGTCTAATTCAACTGGTTTTGGGTGGGGCCCAGTCATCAGCATTTTTGAAGTCTCCCCACGTGGTTCTAATGTGCAACCAAGGGCTGAGAATTCTCGTAATAGGGCCTTGAAAATACTTCACAGGCATCTGTCCTAATTTTTTGTTTTCTGGAAGAGACAAGAACCTCCTGGGAATTTTCCATATCTTGTATTTATTTGTGGGAGATAGGAAAATGAAAAACAGTTCCCCTTTGCCTAGAAACATTATACTTTTACAGAATCGGGAACACTAGCTACATGTCCATAGCCTGTTACCAGGACAAGGTGCAGATACATTTCCCGCCCCATTCAGTGTAGGAGATTCTGTAAGTGTCTCCCTTAATGTGTCTAAACCGTGAGACCAGCTCACCATCACCTAGCCAGTAAGTTGCAGGCCTAAGATTTGAACCCTGATCCCACATCATCCTCCATTCTTTTCCTATCTCCTGGCTACAGGGAGGACCATCTTTGGATGCCACCTGCCAAATCCCTACAGTATAGTTCTATATGAACAAGAAAAATAATGTTAAAGGAGAGATTTGGGATGTTACCTGTTTGAGCAGCTAGGCCTGCCTGAAGATTACTCTGCAGTAATAACTCAGTGGAAAGTGAAAGGCTGAATATTAAGTGGGGAGGGGAAAATAATGGAGTAGAGATCCTTGGACGTAGGGTCCAGAGCACAGGTGGAAGTATTAGTCTTGAACAGGTCAAAGGACACATCTTTGATTTCAACAACTAGGGAGGAAGAAGCATGTGTGGATATAGGTACAGAGGTAGGGCAGCAAGTTAAGGTGAGTTTTTTTCTGATGGTTTCCATTTTCTTTGTGATGTGTTAAGAAATAACCTATGGGACCTTCATGAGGCAAGGTAGGTGGTTTGAGAGGATAATGTTTGAAAAAGCCCTTGTGGAGAGTGGGCAAGATACCAGGAAGATGGTAGCAGTCAGTGTCAGGAATTTATGAAGGATGGAAATCATATGAATTTGTCACTTCAAAGACTTTATTTCTTGTTCTCTGCTATTTTTTTTTTCAGTGCTAAGCATTGTGCCTGGGGCATGGCAGGTTTTGAATAAATGGTTGACTTATTGAAGAATAAATAGAGTAACACTAAAGAAGTGACAAAGCTGGAAAGAGGGTGTGGGCACAGAGTGAGATTTGAATTTACTCTTCTGGAGGTAGAGTGTTCCAGGTCCTGACAGATACTGTGTTGTGGCCATGGGAGTAGATGGCAGCAGATGCCAGAAATCACCCTGGATGATAGGGTGTAGAATAGAGGGTAAAACCATCAACCATCTGTCAATCTTTAAAAATATAAGGGAATCGTACTTTCCTAGGAAGGGGTAGAATGTGGTATATGGTATAGCCAGATGTTCTGAGCATCAGTGGAGAAGGGATAGCTGTTGACGAGTGGAAGGGCAGTGGTCTGGAAGTGGCATTGGGTCATAAGAAAAATTCTAACAAGGTTCATGGTTATGAGTGTCTTGGGTATAGGAGAAAAAGCCACAGAAGATGTGGTATGCTGAGAGGAGAGATGGATTCTGCAGAGGGCCAGGAGTTGCAAGGGACATTCCAAAGAGAGGAGCTTATTCCTCAGCAAAGTAACTGAGTTTTGATGGAAAGGCTTTGGAAGGACTTTGCCATGTGTTTCAGTTATCTTTGCCATGTTAATGCTGCTTAATAATCAACAACAAAACCTTGGGGGGCATATAACAAGTACTTTCTGCACATGTTTCTAGAGTCAGATGGGGGTCGCCTAAGTGGCTCTAATGATCTTGGTTGGGTTTATGTCTGGAGGTTAGCTATCTGCCAGCTGACCTATGCTGGGGTAACTTGGCTGTCCCATGTATCTCTCATCTTCTTCCTGCGACCAGTAGACCATCCTGGGCATGGCCTCATCAAAGAGACTTCTCAAGTCTCTACTTGGGTCATATTTCCTAACATCCTGTTGGTCCAAAAAAGTCACATAGCTGAGCTCAGAGTAAGCCATAAAATTATATGGCAAAGGGTATGGATGTAAGGAGGGATTAAAAAAATTGGGGGCCATTTTTGCAATCTGCCACACGTTGGGAAAGTGGGTAAGGAGAGGAATTGAAGAGGTCATGACTAGAAGGGTTTATGTCTAGGGGTAAGCAAAGATGACTTGCAGGAGAAGCAGGTGTGGTGTATGGCTGCGAGAAGCATTAGTTCCAGTAGACCTCTGATGGATGAGGGGTGGGCAGTCTGAGCCCTCCTAGGAAAAATATGATCCACTTACCCTCTTGGCCTTAGTTTTCTCATGTATAAATGGAGATGACATTTTTCAGATTGTTAAAATCACAATGAGGTGATACAGTTGAAAACATCTTGTGAATGATGAACTTAACATATGAGAATAGATGTGCATAGATCAGCCAACTGCTAGCTAACCCCCTGCATCTGAGTAAACCCAGCCAAGATCATCAGAGACATACTGAGGAATGTCAGGGCCAGATTATCATATAACGTCTGTACAGAGGTCTGAAACCCCTACCAGTGCTTCAGTGATTCCAACTTCATGTCTCCTGAAAAAAAAAAGTCTTTTTCTTTTATCATTAGAAGACTATCAAGCTGAGTAACTTTTGCCCCCTGGGTGGATGGCATGGTTGACTCAGTTATCAGAAGAATATAGGCCCTCTATCAGTAATAATGCATGGCTCCTCTAGAGGGCAGTGTTCTCTACCCCGCCCCTGCTAAGTCCTCTGGTGGCCACAGTAGCAGTTTATAGCTCTTTGAGAGAAACTGCTCAGAGCCCTCCAGCCTGGAATCTGGGAAACAAACCTGCTTGACTCCCAGACTGGCTTCCTCCAGGCTGGCTCTCTGACCTCCCTTGGTTAAAGGTGGGGTTCCCTACTTATTAGGGAAGACTTCTCAGATGCAGGGGTCTAGACCCTATTGCCTTCTCTTGGGTGGTGTCCAGAAACAGAGGTCCACTGGCATTAATCCCAAGTACTTTTGCCTGGTGGGTAAATGGACTCTCAGGAGTGACCCGTGGGTCCTAAGCCAGGTATGCAAATGACTCCTGAAGTGATTAGATCACATCTGCGAGGGCCCATTTGTGACTCTGAACATGGCTCCAGAAGGGACCGCATCAGACTTGTCCTTTTCATCCTGGGAGCACTTGCAATGGCATTTTTTAAAAAATCTGTAGTCCTCTTTTACTGAACAGGGAAACAGCCCTTATGTGTGTGTGGTGTGGCCAGGTACGTAGTGCTCATCTGTGGAGGCTTCCAGATGAATGTCACACATCTTGATTTAAGTAGCACAATAAAAATCTCTGCATGCACGGTTTCATAATCTGTCTGATTACTCTCTGTTTCATCCAGTACTAGAGCTGAATGTCAAAGCTTCTTGTTTTATATTCAGCTGTCAGCTAAGTATTCTTGTTTTTAACCCCTCTGCTCTCTTGACCATTCCTTGGTGAATTTGGACAGCTGGGCTGTTCCAAGCATTTGTATTTATCAGTTTATTGACTTGATTCTCATTTCACAAGTACTGAGTACTTGGTTTTTGGTCTTTGTATTTGATGACATCATCAAGAAAAGTAACGCCACTCACTGGGGTGTATTTAGGTTTGTTTCCTAAAACTGACGAGTGGGATATGTCGAAAACCCGAGATCTGTAATGGGAAATGACTGCCCATTGATTTTAGAAGTCAGTAATGTAGCTTAGTATTGGCCCAGGGTTGACAATGTGGATTCTTACCATGAGATTTTAAATTCTGACCAGAGGCCAACTTGTTTACAAATTTACTTGAGCACAGATCTATTACGAAAACTGGGCACACAGCACACTTTTCGAAGCTCAAAAATTATAACCAGCCTGTTCTCTGCCTGCTTAAGGAAATGCCTCTGCCACTGAGCACTGGTGCCTGGAGCAGGATTGATCAGAATCCGGGTGGAGACTGTCATTCCAGTGCTCCAAGGGCTTGGGGACAATGGTCACAGCTCTGGTGAGACACTGAAGCCTTGTCCATGGCTCCTCTGGTTGGGGCTTTTATAGCTCGAAATGTGGAGTCAGTCCTTGTCTCTCCCTCCGCCACCATCCTCTGCTGAGATTGATGCCTCTGTCCCCTCCTGACTTGGGCCCAAGTTTTTTTCTTCCTACATCATGCACCCCATCGTTGCCCCTGCCTGCCTTTCTAGACCACTTGCCTAAGTGGCCTTCTTGGGAGACAGAGCTAGCTGCAGGGAGAGGGGAGTTATAATAGCTCTAATGAGAGGGATCTGGAGCACCTCTGGCATGTTGTTGAGTAAAACACGAAAACCTCTGACCTAAGGAAATTTGTGAAATGCAGGATGTTTTGCATTTTAATAGCTATTTTTAATGGCCAATGAATGAGTTTTAGGTCTGAGATAGTCTTTGGCTTGGGCCAAGGAGCATAAATAGAGATAAGAACTATGCCATGTATTTCAAGTGCCTTTGCTCTTTGATATTCTTTTCTTATTAAAGAAAGTTTGCAACAGTTTTGTTCAAAAGAAATAGAGCGTGAGCCTTGGACGTAATTTAAAATTTTCTAGTGCCCACATTAAAAAGTAAAAAGGACTAGGTAAAAATGCATGACATATTTTTCGTGCTTGATTTTTCAGGCTCAGTCCTTGAAATCGGGTGTGTGGTTTACACTTACAGCACATCTCAGTTTGCACCAGCCACATTTCAAGTGCCCAGCGGCCTTTGTGGCTAATGGTTACTAGAATGGACAGCACAAAACTTACAGCCTTAAGACGGTGATGTGATGTGGTGTCGAGAATTTTTCACCCCAGTTCTCACATTTTTTTGTAGTTGTTGGCAGCATCATTTTGATTAAACTTGGGGCAGTGCATTTGAAGTACCTAAACTGCATCCAGAATTATCACACCATTCACTTGATTAACCTCCAGCTCCTTGTTGCTTTTTGAGTAGGCTTGGAGGAGACCTTGTGGAGAACTACTGATGTTGCAGAAAGAGCCTTGGAATGGCAAAGCTGAGTGGAAGTGATTCAGCCTGACTGTGCTGCAGGACAGTGTTCCTGTGGCTGCAGACACATGATTAAAGACTCAGGGCCACAGTCACTCTTCTTAGGAAACTGGACTGGAGGTGTGATACTCAACACAAAAATATCTAAGAGCATTAGAGCTTGTTGCAGCTTAACGCTGCTCTGACCTGGGGGCCTGCAATGCCCTGAAGTTAGCATCACATGTGTAGGTAGGACTTTTAGAAATCTGGCCTTCTCATGGTCTTTATTCCCCCAGCCTTGTTTCATCTTTAGGTCTCAGCTCAATTTACTATTTGTGGTTCACAAGGATAGAGCGCCTTAATAGCTGGGAACCAGGCCATTCTCATCTAAATGGCATTGGCTTTTTTTTTTTTTCTTTGCACAGGGAAGGGGCAAAGGGACTCTGGAATTGGCCTGATCATCGAGTTATGGCCGAATGAGTCTGTATTTTGTGCTGTAGAAGGTTTAGGATCCTTTTGGTGGTGCTTGAGGAGGAGAGTGAGGCATTTTCAAAATTTGGAATACAGAGGAGAAAAGAACAAAAAGTGATCATTTTAATTTATTTTATGCCTACTTACAATGCAAAATGTCCACGTCAGTTTAGAACATGCTTGTGTTCTTCATGCAGTGGGGAAGGTGCTGCCGTGCACTGTTACGTCTGTGATTTTGATTTGTTGCAAACGCGTACTTGTTTCTAAGAGAAAATTGGGAATGGGTGTACCTCTCTGGTCTGTAGCTGTCTTTGTATTCATGATTTTTGAAAATCAACAAACCATGGGTTTAAAGGGTGGTAAATACACAGGCCTCACCTAACAAATGTTATTCTACATGGGTTTGAGGTTTTTTGTTTGTTTTAGTTTGTTTCCTTTCCTGTAGTAGGACTGGATTTACGCCCATCTAGACTCAGAGTTGGGCCCACTGGTGAGGATTATGCCCCAGTGGTATACCCAGGTAAAGACTGTTTATGGATATAGCAATATCCTTAGTTTACCATGATTTAAAATCCACATATAATGAAAAAGAATATGAAAAGGAATATATATATATAACTGAATCACTGTGCTGTACACCAGAAACTAACACAACATTGTAAATCAACTAGACTTTAATTCTTTAAAAAAGATATATTTTAAATGGAAAAAAAATGGTCCAAGCATGACTCCAAGTGGGGACCCAGTATATGTAGGGCAATTTTTGTACATCTCTTGACTATTCTGCTGTAACGATTATGTTATGTTTATTATATACCTTGAGGCCATTTAGGGGTCCAGCATTTCTGTCCTTTGTAATCCCTCTTATTCTTCCCTTCTACTTCTATAGTTTTCTTTTTGGTGTGGTCTAGGATAGTTCAGATGATCTCTTTTTATTCCCAAATCATCTGGCGAAGACCCCTGCAACGTGGCCCCGCAGTCACGCAGAAATGCTCCTCCATCTGTGAAGAGAAGTGAGCGCCGCTCCTGTCCACATCCGCGCAGGGCAAGAGCCGAGGGAGAGTACCAAGGACTGAATAAGCCTGGAGTACTGGCCTCTTAGCCTGTGCTGCTGCCCAGTTAACATGTTCCTTTGGGGCAAAGTGGGACGGGTAGGTTCCACCCGCCTCTTTTTTTTTTTTTTTTTTTGCTTCTGAATTTTAAGATTTTTTTCCCCTGTAAATTAGAGAATAAGTGATCAGTTTGCTGGAATTCGTCAGTATTCATAGGTATAGTAATTTTTTGAACAGGAACTGCTTTAAATTTTCTTTTTGTTTTTTAAATCCACCAACCTTGAAAGTAAATATCTTCCACTGGAATCTTTAAACATTTGTTTTGAATTTATTTTTTATTCTGGCATCCTAATGGTGCTGTTCTCAGTGCATTTTATGGCAGGAAGTTTGGGGACAACTTAAAAGAGAACTGGTAAGGATCAGCATGGATGTGTCTTTGAATTGCCTCAGTCCATTTGGGAATTTCATGTCCCCCACCTATTTGCAAAGAGACCATTTGAATAAGCCTTGCCTCACTCTTTGTTTTGTTGTTTTTCCTGAATCCCAGGTTTGAAACGGAGAAATTGCTCTAGTTTAAGACATTTCCTCTGTTGCTGCCCTAATTTGGGAGATGTGGATTGAAGAGCGAGCAGTTGCTTCTTGCCTTTACGATCTGCTGTGTCTTGGTTGAATACTTACCTTTCATGTTGTGTCATGACTTCACCAGGACAATGCTTTTAATAGGTGTAAGGCTTCCAAAGGCTTTTTCAGCTCCGGTACATCTTTGATATATCCTATGCAGTTATATCTGGAGGTCTTATGACTGTGTTAAACTATGGAGAAGACAATCATTTAGAGAACGTTCTCCAGTGAATTGGCTCTAAAATTACACCTGCCTTAATTGGTGTAAACTGCTCGCCTTCTAATTGTGCTAATGCCATTAAGCTTTCAACAGTCTGGCATTCTGAAGTCGCCCCAGACTGTTGATCTTCATTTTGTTCCTGTAGCAGTGACGATGCTAATTGGTAAAATTCCACTGCACGGAGTTGTAGGTCTCCAAGTTAGCATTTATTTGTTTGGTTTGCATAAAACTCTCCTTCTATACCCAACAGCTTCCAAATTGGTGGCTATTAACCCTTTTTAGGCCATTTTATTTCCGAGCAACCCGGTTGTGAGATAATCTAAAACATTGAATCTTTAAAATACTAAGTTTGAGCTGGGGACAAAATAAAATTGTGTTAACAAGCAGAACCAGAGTTAATTTCAGCTACTAACTGTTAAACTACTGTACTTTCAAGAGTTCACTTCCATTGGCCCGCTGGCTGCCAGAAAGAAAGGTTTGAAATGGTTGGCCTTGTGGCATTTAATTAGTCTTGGAAAAAGCTGAAGTCCAGTTTGATTTCATGACTTAATGCTGTAATATTTGTTGGCTGTTGTTTGTCAGTGTTACACTTGTCAGGAAGGTATCTCTACCAAGAGTTATACATGTGAATATCTCCAAAATGGCTCTTATCAAGGAAGGAACACTTTAAAGATTTGAATGTTGAGTGATGATTTCATTTTTGCCATCACTGTTAATGAGAAGAATTTTGCTCTACTATTTAAGAATATAAACCAGATCATTAATCAATAAAGAAGAAGAAAGATCATCTGTAGGAGGGTAAACCTTAGGGTGATATGCAGCCATCCAAGGAGAGAAGCCTAGCGGTCATGTGGTCTAGATTTGCTTTTTAACTGCAGAAGTGTCTTCTTCTGGTTCCTGGATCAAGGAATATCCAGCTTCCAGAGATGGAGCACATACAACCCCACCAAGTAGTCTAAGAGCATGTGGTATATGTTTATGTACAAAGATGTTTTCTTAACTATGCCTTCTTAAAACATCTATCCTTTTGGTCTTGGGTTTACTTTGTGGAGCAAAGCAGGCTAAGTCCACTTGTACTTGCACGTGATAAACCTTAAGACTTTTAAAAATCTCCTTAATGCTTTCCTGTTGCTGAAGTCAACCCCTAAACTGTTCATCAGAGAAAAGATTTATTTTAGTTTTTCTAAGAAGCCAGTCCCCCCTCATTCATTCAACCATCAGATAGCTATTGTGTACATACTTTGGATAAGGCTTTACTTATCCAAAGTTAGGTACTGCCTGAATTTAGCCTTAAGAGAAATAGTCAAATGATAGAAGCTATGTACACAAATGATAGTTACAAAGGGGACCACAAAACCAGTACTCTTATAGATGGTAATAAATTTAAAATTTAAAGGTACTTCTGTTTTTTTGGTTTTTTTTTTTTTGGCAAAATAACTTACATCAGGAAACTGTGTTAACTGATTAGTATTTAGTGTTGACTGAGGTAGAGACAGCTACTTCTCCAAGTAAATCTAACTGGTTAGATTAATCATGAGAATTTTCTTTAACATCCACATTCATAAAGAAAGTACTTTCTCTGACTTTGTTTTACTGTCTCTTTTTATCCATTTGTTACAGAATTTAAAACTTTGATGTTTTCATGTCAATGTGAGCTAATTATTGGGTTATCAGCCAACTGAGCATTTCTTATTTATAGGTTCGTGCCTTTTGGTCTCTTAGTTTTTATTTTCCTTTTACATTTCCAAATTCTTTCTCAATTTGAATAAAGTGGACCATAGAAAGACTAGTATTTTCAATACCTATAGATTGTATTGCTGTTCTCTTTTAAAAATGTTTATCATTTCAATGATCTTTTATACTAGGGTTTTCAGTGATATCCACCACTTTGCTAATTTCATTTTCTTTAAAATGTTGTTAACTAACTCCAGCCCTCAACTTTGGTTATATTTGAGATGACTGCTAGATGCCTACGTCAGAACTAGTTCATTTATATTAGTAAAAGGTTGATAACAGATAGCACTATTATCCTAGTTCGTAGTGGTTAATACTTAAAAGTGTACAAATCAAAATATTTAGATCAGTCATTCTCACTTTTATTTCAGATTGATTTGCCTATTAAATATGTATATAGATGTTCTTATGCAAAGAAGTGACAGAAAGGTCCTTGAATCAGGTAGCTGATAGCCAAGGCTACTTGGGTATCTGAAGATTTAAGGGAGAGAAAAGGCAAACTGGCTTGTGTTCTTAGCACCTAAAATCTCCGACAGACCTGCATAAGGCTTTAGAAAATAAACCCCATCAAACGCTCCTCTGTCATTCCACAACTCATATTTGTATGTGAATAATTGTAGGGTTTGGTCAAAGTTTTGTCCAGATCATTTTAAAGATGATTTAAAATGGAACTAACGTTTCTGGGACTTGGCACTTGCCTTGTTCCGCTGTTAGGGCTGTGACTCCGGTGGTCTGTGTTTTACCTGGCAGGTGAATCTGATCTGGCCCCCGGCTGTACCCCATCTCTCTCTGGCTGGGTTTTAGAAGTGGGCAGGAGAGAGTCACCATGGTAGCAGCATTCCCAATTCCTCTGTCTGCTTAAGGACTTTAGTCTCATCATCCAGATTATTTTCCTTCCTGTCCTCTTTCCTTCACGAGGAACCTCACATTTATTGACACAGCTCTTGGCAGCATCCTGAGGGTCCTCGTAAAACTTCTTTTCAGCCTCTCAGTGCTTTGTGAGATAGGCCAGAGACATGAAAAATTTGTGACTCAGAGGTGCAAGAAGTAGCACTTGAACCTCAGCTGTCTGATATCACTCAACCTCTGTCCCTGTCTGCATGGGCCGATAAGAAGCCGTGGGCAGGAGGGGTCTGGGATGTGAGCCCTTCCACCATGAACAAATGTGAAGGATGCTTATCTAGGCCGAAGGCCATGAGAGAAGCAGGATATGGCCCAGCAGGCAGGGCCGTAGCCCTGGATCTGACTCCACGGTGAACTTCCAGGCAGTGAACCCTGCCTGGTCCTGGAACTTTGGTATTGGCTGAGTGGATTCTATGCACCCTCTGTTACTGCCATCTCAGACTCTCCTTCCTCTCCTTGCCTGAGAGCAGCCTGACACAGATGTATCTTTGGTGGTACGTCCGTGACTTGTGACTTCCCACTGCAAAAATAAATGACATCTTTATCCTGAACTCTGAAGGTTGGAGGAGAAAAGAGCTAATTAATCCAGCCAATGAAATCAAGTTTAAATTAGTTTTAAAGGAAACAGACCCCAAGACCTAGTTTGAATTTTGTCCTTTAACTTGAACGGAGGAGTTTTCTCACAGAGATGGAGATGCCTCTGAAGGAAGAAAACCATTATGGGATGTCTCTTCTGTTCCATTTTGGCAAGGTGTTTGGGGGCAGAGGCAATGTCATAAAAGGATCTTGCTTCAAAACTATTTCCGTTTCCTAAAGAAGATGATGTAAGTCTCTCTGGTTAAATTGCTTATGAAATAGACACCATTTCCCTTCTTTTGTTGATGAGGATGAATGATAGTTCACTTTTAGAAATGTCACTGTCAGAAAGAGAAGAAAAATAAAGCAAGCTTTGGAAAAATCTAAAAACGTGATGCTGATAGCTAATGTTTACTGAACACTTACTATATGCCCCATATTGTGGCACCTCATTTAGTCCTTAGTACAACCTTGTGTTATATTATCTTTTTCTTTTATTTTATTTGTGTACTATCTTTTTAGGTAGTAAAATTGTCTTCATTTAACAGTTAAGGAAACTGAGGGAGAAGATAAGTAAGTTGCCCAAAGTCCCACAGCAGTAAATTACAGAGTGGGACTCTAAGCCATTTTCCAAACCACTGTTCTACTACCTGTGTGAGCCCTTGCAGGTGAGGGGGGCTGTGGGGCTGCGTGGCTACCCCATGGCCAACTCCAGGGAGGGGGGGGCGTGCAGGCCTTAGTTTGTGACTAATACCCCACAAAACTCATTGCAAGCTTCCCATTTCTGTCAAAGGATTCAATTACTCGTTTTTCAGACAAAATTTTTTAAATTCCTTACTGGCAGCCCCACTAATGTATATGTACTTGCTAATGAGGGAGGATTTCTTTTGCAAAACTTGCATGGGTTGTACTCCAGCCTCAGACAAGCCACATTTGAGTCAAATAGTGCCAAGCCCTCCTGGTGTTGATGATAAGCATAGCTAAGTGTGTCTGCCCTCTTCACTCATTCATAAGTCAAACCACTGAGCAGCAAGACAGAAGCTGTTTCTTCTGCGATTTTCTTTTCCCTTGCTCCAATCATTTCATAACCATTCCTCAGACTTTGAGTAAATGGTATTCACCCTTTCCTCATAGAGAAACATTTAAAGTTGCAGATTACTCTCTGTTCCAAATAGCTGTCTCTGTTCACAATCAAATGTCTTACACTCAGGAACAGGGAGGCCACCAAGCAAATCTCCAAGGTAATTTTTGGATGAGAATTAACACAAAGAGTAGAACATCATGGAAAAAGGTGCAACTCCAGCCCCAAGGCCATCGTGTTGAGCAGAAGTGAAAGATGACACTAACAGTTGAGGCACCTGCTGGGAGGGGCCAGGCCAGGCACCCGCAGGCCTGTGGGCCTGGTGACTTAAGTCAGTATGAGGGCCAGGCAAGATTTTTTTTTTCCATACCTTTTCTAATAAGACTGTGGTCCTATTGAAGAAACATCACAGGGCAAATTGCCAAGATGTCACAAAGCATGTGGTTGTAAGAAATTACCCCTTCGTAATTCAAGTTCATTGTTGCATACTAACTTTCTGGGAAGTTTTTCCTTAGCTGGCCACATTGGAAGTTCCTGTGTCTTGGTTAGGATTTCAGCTTACTGCTGCTTTTGGTATCCTGCAAATTGGCCTTTGGGTATTCTTAACTGGCAGATTTCCTTCCTGTAAAATTCCAAAAGTGCTTGAAAGTCAATTACATGTCAATTAAAACAAAATCCAAAAGTGGTGTTTTTAATTCATATGACGGATGAGTCCCCATGAATACAGTTATTCTGCTGTTGCTTTAATTTGCTTCCTCTAAGACTCCTTCCCCCATTGGTTTCCGCTTACATGCTCAAGGCCATGTCCATATCTAAGAGATATATAATCTTGTGTCTTTGGTCCTAGACTTAGAAATGTCATGGCAGTCATTGCTTCGGTTCCATACTGGGTCCCTAGGGTGGCCCGGTTCAGTCGAGTTTGTTTTCCTTCCTGTGCTGCTAAGTTATCGCTGGGGACGCTGAACTCAGTTTTTCCTTCCCAGTTGCCTCTTGAAACACAGCCATCTTTCCTTGCAGGAGAGCAAGCCCCTGCTGATAGGAAATCTTTCCGTGCACGCACGCACACGGCAGTTTGCCAGCGTGGATGGCTGCCAGTGGTTTTCTCTAGCTGCAAGGAGTTTATTTTCCTGGATGGCCATGCTGGGCCACACAGGTGGCCCGCGGCACAGTAGGCTCTTCATTGATAGAAGCTTCTTTGTGGAGAAGTGCCTCTGGTGTGCTTGGGATTCCCACAGACATTTGTGACAGCTGAGCGATGCAAAAAAAAAAAAAAAAAAGTTTTCATGTTGCAGTGATTCGGAGCTTACTGTGAAGCGGAGGATGTGTTAAGATGCAGGTGTGCTGTGGCCCCTCCAGAGGTAATGGCTTGCCCTGGCCCCAGGTGGACCAGGTGGCTGTTACATCAGACCTGGCGCTCCCCCCCCCAAGCCAGGAACCACCCCCACTCTCCATTGACCTGTTGAAGTATTAAGGATTCCCCACCACGTACTATGACTTTGTAGGGCATGGCACAGGCCCTAGCTGACTTTGCGAGAGCAAAGATAGGGCAGCTCCTTAGGACTACACATTAGGGAGCTATACCTCCCTCCCCTCTAAGTCCCCAGCTCCAGCAAAATGCTGCAGCCTTTGATCTTCTGAGGGTTTTTTTGTCTTTGAAATTATTTTTATTGAAGTATAGTCAGTTTACAATGTTGTGTCAATTTCTGGCGTACAGCATAATGTTTCATTCATACATGTACTACATATATTCCTTTTCATATTCTTTCTCATTATAGGTTACTACAAGGTATTGACTATAGTCCCCTGTGCTGTACAGTAGAAACTTGTTGTTTATCTATTTTATATATAGTAGTTAGTAGTATCTGCAAATCTCGAACTCCCAATTTATCCCTTCTGTTTTTTTAATTGAAATCGTATTGACTTATCTCCTTATCTCTATGTGGCGTCTGTCCAAAAACACAGAGCAAGAGGCCGTCTAGGGCACAACCTGAGTGCTACCTAGAGAATGATTTTTCAATAGAGTAGAAAATATCAGAATGCATGCTGGGAGTGCAGGTGAGTACTGCTCTAAGAAACCCTCATTTAAGTTGTGTATACAGGGTTTCAGTATAAATCTTAATTCTTATGTAGATTGATCATGGTCAAGTCTGAAACCCTTGACTTTGACACTAGTCTCAAATTGTCTCCGACTCCCATCAACTTGCTTTTGCAGTCGGCCCAGCTTCTGCTCTGCAAAGCCTCCGTTGGGTGGAACCATCCTTAATTATATGGACCTGGGGCCCTGCTAAGTCTTAAATCATCAAAGACAGATTAAATTATGGCCACAATGCACTCTCTGAGGCAAAGGATAGACTCACGGATTTAAGATTTTTTTTAAGAGTTAAAACAAATTGGCTTTCTATTAATTCTCAGTTAATAAGAAAACTCACTGAACCCTAGTATGACTGACACTGTACACTCTGGTTAATTGGCACCTCTCCCTAGAATGCAGGAGGTTAAAGCGGGCAGCAGGCGGGGACCTTCTCTGGGGAAAGGGCGGGCTTTGGTACCTTTGGTTTTCGTGCTGTAATAGGTGGGGCCTTCCTAGTGTGAGTGGAGAATGCACTCAGCTATCTGTACAACACTCTTTGCCTCTGACCCACCGCATAGGTAAGGAATTGTTCTCGCAGGCTCCTCTGAGCCACATCGAGAAAGCATCTGCAAAGACATTTATTTAGTCTTTAGAAGAATGAGGAGAGCAGCAGCCACAGTTTATTGGGCATTGATGGTTAGGCCTGGGCCTAAGTGGTTTAGTTTACATCAGCTCATCTGATCCACTTACCAGCCCTCTCGCGGGTGGCTATCATCATCCCCTTTGAGGATAAGGAAAACTGGGTCTCTGGGAAATTAAAAGAACTTACCCAAGGTTGTATACCTAAGTGGAAGACAAGGGATACCAGTGAGTCCAGCATGTGTACCCAGAACCCAGCATGGGGAGGGGGTGGCCTCTTTATGCTGAGGGTATGCTCCCTTCTGCCTGGAATGTTCTCCCCTGGCCATCCCCAGCCGGCAGGATCTCTTCCATCTGGCTGGCTCTAGTCTGAATGTTAAGTTTCACGAAGTGATTTCCTGTTTGCTGTACCCACGTGGCACATGGTTGTCCCTCTTGTGACATGTCACATTCTGCTGCGTATTGGCTTATTGTTGTCAGATGTGAGTATTATCTGTCCTTAGATTGCAGTTCTCAGTGGATGGTTGTATTGCTGCTGCTTTGGATTTGGTGAGGAAGTACCCACTGTCTTCATCGGTGGGGTCTGCTTTGGCAATTTCAAGTTCAGGCCCCGCCTTTCCTTCGTCTCTGAGCAATGATTCTTGTTATTGAGGGATGAGAATATTTTCCTTCACCTGCACAGTAATCATTATGAGGTAATTTTATATGACAGTCATTTGTTTTCTGATTGTGACTGTATTTGTCAGAGCGATTCTTTTCAGAACTTCAGCCACAATGGGATAGGCTTTTTGAAAGTGTACGCACAGTTTTAAGCTACAACAGATCTGTTCCTTTTTTTTTTTTTTTTTGCTGTTAGATGCCCTCATGAGTTTTGAAAGGGGATGAGGAGGAAGCCAGGAAAAAGAGAAGTAGGTTTAAAATGGGCTAGTATCAGAGGGGAGGCTCAGTGGTAGAGTATGTTCTTAGCATGCACAAGGTCCTGGGTTCAATCCCCGGCAGCTCCATTAAAATAAATAAACCTAATTACCTACCCCCTCCAAAATGGGCTAGTATCAAAATTGGATTTTCTTTGCATTTTACAGGATAATTGAAACTTGATTTACCAGAATTGGATGTCTAGACAGCTTCCCTTGTAGGGGAAGGGAAACTAACATTTCTTGAGCCCCTGGATTGTGCCAGGTTCCACATTCAACATGTTTCTACTCTTCCTGGCTTCCTCCCTACCCCCTCTGAAAACTCATAAATAACATAACAGCAAACTCTGGGAACAAATGGGCAATTCCCAAGATTGCATCTTATCTCTGCTTTTATAGATATGGAAACGGGCTTAGCAAGGTGGTGCTCAAGGTGACAACGATCCCTATCTGACGAAGCTGCTGGAATTGAACTCAGGCCCACCTTACCCCAAAGCTCTTTGTCCACAGCATTTGCTGTTCAGGGAGAAGCCCTGGAATTTTCCTTGTAGGATAAGAGAGAGGCTTTCAGTTAGTGTCTTCCTGAACAGGCTCTCCCCACCCCTTTGCCAAGGCTGACTTGATTAAAGCACTTACACTTTGAGATGAATTGCTATTTTATTGCCGGTTAAGGGTATTTTTCTCTCCTCCTGCTAAAATTTTAACTATGAAATATGCCTTTTAAAGTGACATTTCAGGAACTGTTGACCTTTATATGGGAAGGAGCAATGAGAGCAGAAGCCCACCTCACGCTTCTTGAATTACATTAAGTAGGAGACACCTGCCCGTGAGTTGAGGCTGATTCTGCTTTGGAAGTTAAGTTACAGCAGTGAGCAGGACATTTATTGAGCCCTTTCTAGGTTTTAGGCGCGGCCCTAAGCACTTGAGCTGTATTTCACGGACTCCTAACTAGGCGTCCATGAGAGAAGTGTGTGATCCCCATTTGACACAGGAGATGAGGGAGGCTTTGCCCAAGGTCACACGTTAGCTAGTCATGGGAGCTGGGCTTTGTGTCTGGCCAGATACAAGGCAAAGCCTTCGCTCAGTCTTCATGCTCCAGGATTTGCGCACCAATTCTCAGCCTTGGAGACTAGTGCACGCCCTCCCAGCGAGAGGTCTCAGATATGTTCACAGCACAATTGATGCTCAGAGTGCAGCGCCCTCTCCAAGGACTTCTTCTGTCTGCAATTCTAAAGAGAGGCTTTGGACTTTCTCAGGTGAAGGTTTGTTCCTTCCAGATGTTTGTTTGGAGCTGAAGAAGAAAGAAAAGTCTAAGAACCTAATAAGGCAACTGCCCTCATGAAAGCGTGTACTTCCTTCTTAACTTGCTGAACCTAAGTTCTGGCTTATTTTTACCTTCAGGGTGATGTTGACAGAGTTAATTATGAGGAAAGGAGTCCAAAAACCCTTTCTGAAGGAGGCAGCCATCCTCTGGCCAGCACTGCCCCACAGCAGGGATGTCTCTGGGATGCCGTTTCCTTGGTGTACTGTCCACAGTGCTTTCCCATTTTGTTTCAGAGCATTTCCCATTGTGTCCCTGTGGAGCGGAAATTATTTCCATTTTATACACTGGAGGTTGCGGCTTAGACCAAAAATGGCAGAGGTGGGATGTAGAAGGAGAGGTTAAAAAGGGAACAGAACAGAAAAAATGCCTTCTCCCTCTTAGTATTTTATCTTGGGATTTGTGAGGTCTTTCTCAACTAGCTGCCACCTCATCCTGCTCCTGTCCCTTAATTTTCCTTGCAAGGTGTAAAATACTGATTTCTATTAGGTATGAAGAGCCCTCCTCCTATTATAGTCGATATTTGTCACATTTTTTTTTCCCCTCAAAGCCATTAGCAATTTCTTTTGTTGTGTCTCTGACATGCTCTGGTGTGTGCATTTGTTTTGCAAGAGTGAATCTGTAACTTGTCTTCAGCCTTGTCTACAGTGATGCCTGGGGATTAAAGGGAATGCATCTCAAGGTTTAGGTACCATTAAATTGGGCAGCTGTGGCAAGGATGTCTCAAGGCTAGACTGAGGATTCAGGGTGACTCATTGAAGAAGTCAGCAGAATGCTGCTGAGTAAGGGCAAGTGGACAATACCATCATGGGGGGAAACAGCCACCCAGTCTCTGTGGATATTTACAGGATAATTACCCTTTGCTCATCACTGTGTTGAGTACTGTGGTAGACTCAGAAATGGCTGGGAGGTTGTCTGTATTTTCCAGCTATCATCTATTTGGAGAGCTAAGGCCTAAAACACGAAACAGAGGAAGAAGCGTCTCACTATGAGTGCAAATAGGGTGGCTTTGTAATCTAGGGTGTTGGCTTCAGTGCTGTGACATTGAAAGTATAAATGGTTCAATAATATGGCACCTTTAACCTGAGGAAGACTCCCCCTACTGAGAAGGTGCACATGTAAATGATTAAAATGTAGGCTAATCATGTGATGGAAAGATACACGAGTAGGCAGCTGGGGGATAGTGATGAAAGCTTAGTCTGGACTATTACTGCTTGGGTTCAAATCCTAACTCTGCCACTTACTGGCTATGTGATCTTGGGTGGCTTATTTAACCACTCTGTGCCTCCATTTCCTCATCTGTAAAATGGGGAGTAGTAATAGTATCTACCTCATGGGAGGTGGGATTGTTATAAGGACTAAGTTGATACACACACTCTTATAAGAGTTCCTGGTATGTGGCGATGCTGTGTAAGTGATGGTGAAGAGCAGTACAGAAGGGGAAGGGAAAATGGTAGAGTGGAGGTCAGGGAAAGATGTACAGTGGATCCTTACCACAGGGTCTTTAAAATGTCCGGGGATGTCTAGGCAGAAAATGAGCAAAGACACAAAATGGTCTGATGGGTTGCAGGGAGCTGCAGTTGGTTGGATATTATTTAAGCATCAGATTTAAATGTAGGGGATTTAAATCCAAGGAGAAAATGTGGCCCAAGTTGGGCTCTTAAGGATGAAGAGAATACTGATCAGTGGGAAGGAGTGCTTTTCAGGTTGGAGAGAACGTATGAGCAAAGGTAGAGAATCAAGGCTGTTTATTCAGACAAATATAAAAGAATATGCAAAAAAGGTCACAAGAGGGGATATTTCCAGCAATGTGGTAGATTGCTAAGACTTAGGAGAAAGGACTTCATACCAAAACATGGAATCAAGGTTTAGCCTATAATAAACTAGAGTTTCCCCAGTTTTACTAAGGAAGGCAAATGTGTCGGGATGGAAGCTGGGTGTGAGAGGAAAGAACTTGGTGACAAGGGGACAAAGCATAGATTAAGGAGGGAAAATTGAGAAGTTAAACCAGTTTTGCTTTGTTGGTAATGAGTGAAAGATTAGAAGTTAGGGCAGAAAGGCTGGTATCTTTGCTGTAAAAGACCAACAAGGTAACTGGCCAGAGTTCATAGCACCCCGTGAATGCTCTGTGCTCCTCTCACTCCAATGGGATGAATTTTGCTCTCAGTCTAGGATGGATGGCTCCAGTGAGTGTGATAAAATTAGTGGAGCCCGAATTCCCCCACTTCTTCCCAAACTGCACTGACCTCAGTAAACTATGCCCAGGAGAGAGATTTTGATTCTACAAGGTGATGTATAGGTTAAAATTATTCTGAGTCACCTGTTTTGGGGGTCGTTTTGCTGGGAAGTGCTGATGCTTCTGACCTTGAATTTAAGAAGCAGCAGCACTATTGTTCTGGTGGCATTCTGTGATATTTCGTCTCTTTTTTTCCAACCTTTTGTGGCTGCATGACAGTGATTAGGAATGGGGAGAAATCACACCAACATCAAAGTAAACCATACAGTACGCCGGAGCTTGGTTTTTCAATAATTTAACAAGTGTCCTTTTTGGTCATTTGTATTTTCTTAATGATTTTTGCATTTCAGAATAAATTAAATATTATCACTATAAATAGTCCTGATAAATCTACCCACCTTCCCCAGAAACTCTTTTAGGTCTTGGGCAAATATTTTGCTTCTCTGGGCCTCAGTCTTCTCATTTGTAAAATTGTGGGGGTTGGACTAAGTGATGATGTTGATGAAGATAATGGCTAACATCGATTGAACGCTCCTGATGCACCAGGTCATAGTCCAAGTACTTTATCCATCTTAACTCACTCACTACTCCCATCAGCCCTGTCAAGGAGGTACTATCATTCCTGACCCTACAGGTAACTTGGTAACTTGCCACACACATGGGTAACTTGCAGAAGATCTCTCAGATGGTAAGTGATATAGACAAGATTATTCTAACCCAGGTAGATTGCTGCAAGCCTGTTCACATGGCCACTGCTGCCTCCTGCCTCTCACTCTTTCCCTGCTGACAGTAGGTGACTTCTAATGTGGTATCCAGTCAGTGTTTCTAGTGAAGCCCCCCTCCAACTTAATCTGCACTCAGACTCTGATAATACCAGGTTGAACCTGCTCGGATGGCTTTTAGTCTGACAAGCCCATTGTTGCCTGGCTGGGTCTCACCTCCTTGACCAGGGTCCCCACAGAGTCATCCCAAGGCCGACCTACAGGTGAAGGAGCTGACAGACTCCCTGCCTCTTCCAAGAGCTCAATTCAAAACAACTTGTTAGCACAAATTTGAAAATGAATGAAAGCAAGCTTTTTCTTGAGAAGGCGGAAATAGCTGTGCAAAGTAAGGAGAAGGGTGTTGTCTAGCTGCAAAACAATATGGTTTATTCTTCCTAAAAGCCGGAGCAGACCTCTGGATTCCTGTCTAGATGTGTCTCAGAATGAAAGACTCCTCCAAGAAGCGATTCAGGACATAAAAGGATTCTAGGCAGTGCAGCTTCTTGGTAGCATCGTGGCTGTGGAAATAATCTGGACGAGCTGAGTAGTATCAATATTACCAATAAAGTAACAATGGATCCCCACAATTTTTGTGTAACATTTCCTGCTTATCAAGCCTGACTGGCTGCTGAGTACATTAGACATATTATCTATTAAAACCACTCATTAACCCTATGAAATAATGAAGTAAAGTCATTTTATACGGGAAGAACTCGGAAGTGGAGGGTTGATTTTTTTGGTGTCTGCCTAGTTTACACTTAAGTCAGAGTGCTTACTGGTCCATCATCTGCCAGCCGGTTACCAGCCTGACAAGTTCCAGACTTTTATTGGTCAAACAGTCTTAACACTTTGGTTTTCAATCTGGCAAGGGTTGGTGCATTTTTGAATGAAGCCTGGAAAGTTATTACCACTTGGGGAAAAGTCTTTCTGCAAAAAAAAAAAAGAAAAAAAAGAAAAAAAAAACTGCAGGATTGTGTGGCCAATGGGCTGTGGCTGTGGCTTTCATCAGTCAATTTTATTTGGCCGTTCAGCTCATACAAATTACCATGTAGAGCTGTGGGATTTTGTGAAGATGGCATTTGTTTGTACTCTTTCCCTGAGGTGGCCGTGGAATAGAGTAGAAGGATTAGGAGGGACGGGTGCGTGTAAAATGGGGGTTCTTAACATGAGATGTCAGCAACCAGATGGGAGAGACCGGTGTAGCTGGAGAAACTGAGTTCACAGTCACCATTGCTTTCATCTTTACTTCGGGGATATTCGTATCTTCAGGTTGTCATGAGAGAGCAGGTTGTCCCAGCTCATCGTCCTTGGTGGAGGTCAGCACTTACATTCCCCTGTGCTCCACTTAGAAAGAACAGCCCTGTTGTGCATCTTAAAGATAACTCAACCTGAAAGCCATCTGACCTTCGGGGAGAGTTACAGGTGCTCTGGGCGAGAAGGCAGGCATCGAAGTTTGGAAAGGGCTGTCCTGACTAGAGATTTTCTTCTCATTACACTCAGCTGGAAATACAGACATTAAAAAAAAAATTATCCTCACTGCTGTTCTAACGCAGAAGTTTCTCCAGGTTGGTTTTGCTAGCTCGAGTCCTTTGGTTACGCTCTGTAAATGATTCTCCCGCTTGGATTAAAGGGAGAGAGCGCGTGCAGTTAATACACAAACCATCACAGTAAATTTGTCCTGAGTTTTCCTGAAGCGCATTTTTGTAATACAGAATTTTGTGTCACGGGATTCTGTTTTTAACCCTATTAATTCCCAGAAGATACCAAATCTATTGAGAAAAGAAGCGTTTCTTTTTCTTTTCCCTTTTTCAGTTTTATTAGGTAGAATTATTACAGTTCGACTGCACACACACATTATATTGCATATAAATACATATATACAGTAGACTGCACTTTTTTTAGTTTATATATATGTACTGATTATTGTTTCTAAGAACAGATTAGGTCTTTAGCTTTTTAAACTTACATAGTTATCAAAGGAATAAAGCCAACTACAAAATAAGAATCAACAGAATGCAGTAATCCAATCATAAAGGACAGTCAAATGTGCTTACACATATTCAAGAAATCAAAATAATAATTAGTTCATTTGTGTCCTTATTATTATTGTTATTATTTTTTAGATTCCTCATATAAATGCTGTCATAAGACATTTTTCTTTCTCTTTCCGGCCCACTTCACTTAGAATGACAATCTTCAGGCCCATCTATATTGCTGCAAATGGCATTATTTTATTCTTTTTTATGGCTGAGTAGTGTTCCATTGTATATATGTACCACATCTTCTTTATCCAGTCATCTGTTGATGGACATTTAGGTTGCTTCCATTTCTTAGCTATCGTAAATAGTGCTGCTGTGAACATTGGGTTGCATGTGTCTATTTGAATTTTATTTTTCTCTGGATATATGCCCAGGAGTGGGATTGCTAGATCACATGGTAAGTCTATTTTCAGCTTTTTAAGGAACTTCCATGTGTCCTCCATAGTGGCTGCACCAATAGAGAAAAGAAGCATTTCCTGAGCCGGTGCTCGAAGTAGGGCACCCTACTGGTTACTACTGGAAATATAAAGCACGATGGCTCAGTCCCTAACCTCAACTGTGTGTGTGCTATTCAGACGGCAAGCTGGACACTTAAAAAGTTTCAAGACAGATCAAAACTACAATCTGCCACTTGACATAATTGTAGCAGTGTTCATTGCATAGGTTTTATTTTAACCTTTTGCTTTTGAGCCTTTATTCTCAGGGGTTGATAACTGAAGAGCTGGAGGGTATTCTGCACAGATGGAGTCCTGGGGTTGGTAGCAGATTGTCAACCCTGATTCCTTTACGTTAGGATGATGTTGTTTAAATAAACTTGTTTTTCAAGGGAACTTAAAGTTTGGAGAACCAGGTCAGGCACAAATCGGATACACAAGAAAAAATGAATTAAACTATGTATCAAGAAAGCTAGTTTTTCAAAGTCCCTGATGTGGTATAATCAAAAGGACTTGGCCTGTGAGGCAGGGCATCGGGTTTTAGTTCTGTCTTGGTCACTTACAGAACGCAGGACTTCGGTTAACGCTTAATTGTCTCTGAACCTGCTTCTTCATATTGCAGATGGGCATGTTGATTATGTGGGCCTCATGGGGTTATGATGAGCATCAAATGGAATTTTCTGAATGGAAATACTTTACAAACTGTAAAGCACATTACAGACGTGAGACAAGATGTTAATGTTACTTGTTACATAAAATCCACAAGCCATTTTCTTCCTCCTGCAGTCTCTAATGATTATATAATAATATGTCTTCACTCATCCTTTTTCTGCTTGTGTTTTGCGGTCATCCCTCAAAACACACCTCAGTCAAGATAAAGATCATCTCCATTACCCCTTGTGCCCCGCCTGTCATCCCCTCCAGGGATAGTCACTCTTCTGATTTCTGTCACTGCATATTAGTTTAGGCTCTTGCAATTTAAATGACTTAAGAATCAACAGTATTATGTTATTCCCGTGGTGTAATGAGGGCCCCTGGTGCCATCTCAAACTTGCTTGCTTTTTTTTTTTTTTTACTATATCATTTACTTAAATTAAAAAAAAAATTAACACCCTCTGGCATTTTGGAAGGTGTTTGTTTCATATGTACTTGAGCCGCAGGCTCTTGCCTCTCCCCAAGTGACTGTATTAACACATTGTGACACAGGGGGCCGCCTCTTCCTATACTGTATCGTCCATATTTACCCATCTCTCTCCCAACAGCCAAGCCCTGGTTCTTGTGTCGGTGGAGTCCCTGCTGCAGTAGTGGAAGCCACTGTCGGCTGAGCTGGCGAGTCAGGAGAGGGGTGGTGGCATTTAACCCGATGTGGCAAAAGGCGCCGAGTGGGCGTGAGGGTGGTCAAAGGATCCCGCCAACCCCATTGGGTGATTTAAGAGAGAACTACTTTGAATGAGCTGTAGAGCGGAGTGTATTCTGCAATGTACAGGTCACCTTAGGGTAATGTCTTTATTTTTTTTGTAATTTCTTTTCGGTGGGGGGGGGGTTGTTGTTTTTCTTAGTAGGGGAGGTAATTAGGTTTATTTACTTACTTATTTTTAATGGAGGTACTGGGGATTGAACCCAGGACCTTGTGCATGCTGAGCATGCGCTCTACCATTGAGCTATACCCACCGTTAGGGTAGTGTCTTTATTTATTTGAGGGCACTTGCCACCGAATCTGTCTCGTTTTGGGGAGGAGCTGAGGGAAGAGTCTGGCCTCCCGGAAGTTGTCAGCACTGCCCCCTCCCCCCAGTCAGCCCAGTCAGGAGGCCAGGACTTGCGCTCGTGTGAGCTGGTTCTGGATACCCACGTGGGGTTCTCCCAGGGCCTCTTCTGGGCAAAGACTTGGGCTGGTGATGGCATTTGCTCAAGAGGTAGTGACTTGGTCTTCCCCGAGACTTTTCTGGTGCTGCACAGAATACAGAGTGTTTAAAGTGAGGCCGAGCAGGTAGACTGCCTCACAACCCCTCTCCTCGGTTCCAAGAGGAAAGGACTGGCCAAGTCTCTCAGTGGCAGGGACGGTAACCAGCGGTTTGCTCTGCTTACGACTTTTTCAGAGCTGTTCTCCGAGCTCTTGCTGATAAGATGAGGCGGGGGACATGGTCCTGCCCCCATCACAGCCGGTTGTGTCAGAGAGGTCCCCTGACCTGAGATGGGCCCCTCAGACTCTCTCCTCCATGAGTTTGAAATCAGTGTCCAAGGCTGTCCGTCAGGCTCTGTTGGATGTTTGAATTGGAAGGTGCCCTCGTGGGAGGCTTTTGTCATCATGTAGAGAGACCCAGTCCTCACAAATGGAGAAGAATGTGGCAGATTTGCGGGAGAAGACCATCCCAGGGCCCTCGCTGTAGGGGAGGGAAAGGGCACCTCGCCGGGCACCTGTCCTGGAGTTGCCCTTAGGAAACTCCCCCGCTTTTGCTCAAGGTGGCCTGTATGGCTTTTCTCTGCAGCCACACAGTCCACAGTTGCAATACTTTCTGGTCGAACAACACAAGGCCAAATGAGTTGGAAGAGCAGTTTAGCAAAACTAAGAATAGCCACTGATTTCAGAGTTCAGAATATACCCGTGGTGCTGGCTGGACCACCCTGCCAGCCAGTCACTCACAGTGTGTGCCGGGACTTCAGATGGCTCTGGACTTTGAGTATGAACAAATGGTAAGGTCTGGTAGCTTCCCCTGTGCCCAGGAAAGAGTGTCCTTGGTCACATTAGCTTGTGTGGAATACAGGGGAGCTCTGCTGTTCTAGCCCCTTATGTGCCCCTTTCAGTCACTTTTAGCCAATACTGCCTGTCAGTGGGGAAGGATTTCTGCTTTTTGCTGGGAAGCCTGTTTTTTAAAATAAGTTGTTGATGGTGACTATCAGGAAAGGAGGGGACTTATATTAGTGGTCTCTGAGTTGGGGACGCCTGATGACCAACTTGTATTTTTCTGAACTTCCGATTTGCCAAAGACCACAGCAGTCACATTTGTTTCTAAGGACAGTGTGGAAGCAACGCAACAACCCTTAATGCTGGTGCCACGCCCGACTGTCGGTGCGTCTCCGGTTCTTCTTACTTGTCAGGTCCCCCCAACCCACTTTGCCCATGCCGTGCCCTCCCAGCATCCTCTGGGGCCAAAGTTGAGTGTCCATCAGTGTGCCCTAGATGAGACATTTGCTATCCAGGCACCCTCTATGATCACGTTTAGTTATCAGAAACAAGCGCTTGATGCCACAGGGTATGTATGGTTAAGAACACAGTCTCACCTGTGGTTGTGCTGGATACGGGGCTCCTTCAAGAGGCAGTGACTTGCTCTGCCAGAAAAATTTTCTGGTGCTGCACAGTCACAGAGTGTTGAGAATGAGGCTGACCAGGTAGACTGCCGGCAGTCCCTCTCCTCCGGTGGGAGGGGATCACAGGGGATGCAGTAAGGTGTTCACAAAGGCTTAGGACGCGAGGCATAGTGCTGTTCATAAGAGAGATCTGACAAATCCTATGCACGTTAAGAGGAAGATGAAATGGTGACTGTCTTGGAGTGTCAGGAAAGGCCTCTTGGTGGAGAGGGCATTGTAGTTGTGCTTTGAAGGGCCCGTGGGACCTGGCTGGGCAGCGATGGGGCCGGAGGGTCGAGCAGACACAAGCAGTGCGCTCCACACGGGAGGGAGCTTGGCCATGGCGGCTACTTCACCTCAGTGGTAAAAAGTGGAGCTGTAGCTGTCCCCATAGCCATGACCAAGTGCTAATTGCACAGCCCTTCTGAGGAGCTCAGTAATTGTTTTACAGAGAAGCGATTTCTGGCGCAGTATACTGTTACTAATAGGACCTTATTAGACTCTTTTTTTTTACCTCCAATATATGTCAGGTTTTTTGAAAGAATCTTTGTCTATATGTGAAAAGCATGCAGGTTGCCTCTATAGCTTTTGTAAATTTATCTTTAACCAGCTTCTTTGATTCTGAAAGTCAGCCAGGATTTCTGACTCCGGCGTGGCATGGCGGAGAGGGGACGTATTTGCCTGGGGAAGGGGCAGGGATTATAATGACAGAGCAAGACGTTCCTCCGGGTGCCATCTCCCCGCTTAAAGAACACAGCTCATTTTAGTTGCAACGTCATTTCACTGAGCAGGTATTTCTATTGCTCTTCATGTGACAAAATTATGTGGCCTACCAGTTCCTCTTGGAGGTCAAAGGAAACGTTGCTTGGAGTCTAGGAAAAACGGTTTGCCTGGTTCCTGCGTTGCTGAAGGTCCTATTGATTCATGTGTGAAAATCCAGGGAGATGATTGGCCGGAAAAGCACACGGCTTCCAGGGCAACAGTCAGGATCAGAATGACTTTTTTCTGGCAATTCTGCCTTTCCTGCTGGCTCCCCTTCCTTGGCACTTCTGTCTCATGGTGGCCTCTGGAGACCCTGTGGAAATGCCCAGAAAGCTGTTTACCTTCTGTTGTCACACGTCCTAAGGCAACCCACTCCATCTGAGGCAATGCGTACTATTAGAAGGTTCTTCCTTGGACTGAGACAAGAATCTGTTTTCCTGTAACTTTCCCCGTTAGTGGCTTAAATATAGACCTTTGAGGACTGGCCTAGGAACACAGGCATCGTATCTAACACTGTTTCTGAAAGAAAATGCATTCTGAGTTCCACACATGTTTCCTGCATGTTGAACACTAGAAACTGCCTTAAAAACTCATGGAAATTGGTTCAGAGGGCTGATTTTCTCATAACTCACTCTTAACAAGCACTGAGGTGGTATAAGAAAAACCAGGCTTCTCATCCCATCACTCAGCCACCTGGAGAGGAGGGCCAGGGACTGGATAATTTTGGGCCAAGGGGACCACGGCCCTGGAAGCTGGCCCGCTTGGCTCACACTGCCACAGGAGGCAGAGATCACGATGGCTGGGGAAACTGCCTTGGAGGCAGATGGAGATGAATTTAACCCTGGGCTGTACCACTTACTAGCTTTGTGACTTTGAGCACGTTGCCTGACCTTTCAAAAACCTCAGTTTTCAAAGCCTGTTTTTCATCTGCAAAAGAGATGAAGAAGAAATGTGACGAAGCATAAAGAGAGCCCAGTACTGCTCAATAAATGCCGTTTATCATAGGCACATACACACACAGTTAACTGTGTTGCCGGTCTGCGCCCGGAGTTCGTGAAGGACTGATCGATCGCATCCCCTTTCCGGGCTGCGGGGCAGGCAGGCAGGATGCCGCTGCCTTTAGCTGGTGACTCAGCCCAGCGCTTTGGGTCAGAGCTACTTTGAAAGTCCGATCATTCCACAGCTTCAGAGTGGGTTCTCCTCATATATATTTCAGCCACGGCTTCTTGTTTCTCTTCTCAAGACCAAACCCAGAGTACCTCTAAACTTTCCCTAGAACATGCTACAATTTCCTGTTTGTATGTCAAGCTTTACTCATTCTTGAGATTGGTCCTTGTGTTAGATTTGTGTCTGGGATTTGTGATATTTAACCTTTCTAATTCATCACAATATATACATTAGGATATTTATTCTCCATCCCTGGTTTTTAAAGTATTAAGCTGTAGCTTGGAGCAGAACATGTTTCCGTTTCTGTAGATTTTCCTGCTTGAAAGGGGAGAAATAATGGATAGCATTTTAAAATAAATAAATCGGTGACCATGCCTGCAGATTTTATTTTTTAGTTGTGGCATCCAGATTCTCAGGGTTGAGAATCCACCTGGCATTGGTGCCAGGATGGATGACACTGGCTTCTGAGCTTTCTTGTAGAAGAATTAGGAGTAGAGGGTTGGAGAGAAAGAACCTTCTCCAGGGCTGGTTACTTAAGAGGATGCGAGAGGAAGGCAGTGGTTGAGGACTGGGGCTTTGAGTACCTTCTCTGCCACTTAGTGGTGATTACCTCGAGCAAGTTTCGTAGGGTTATTAGGAGGATTGAACTAGATAAAGCATTAAAGCACTTAGCCCAGTGCCCAGCACATAGTAAGTGCTGCCCCCCTCCGGCCCCCTGCCGTAGTACATTTTTTAAAAGAGAAATCTTGCTGGTATAAGCACTGCTCATTCTTGACTCCTAACCATCAATTAGAGACCTCATGGAGTTACAGGATGTTAGAGCTTTGAATTATGTTTCCATTAGTGGTGATGGATTAGACGGAACTATTCCACACGTTCTCATTTAGTCCCCGTTGTGGTCAGAAGGAGATATTTATGAAGCAATATGCTGGATAAGAAGTGAATTGGCCAAAGACTAGGTCATCAGTGAAACCGGAGGTGTGAACTACATCGAGACAGTCTTAACCCCTCCGGCGTGCTCACTTCTTCCTTTTGCATGCTCCTGGAGCCTAGTAAGCACGGGGGGGGGGGGGGAGCCAGGGGAGGTCACATCAGAGAACTCTTGAGCAGTGCAGGTCAAGTAGAGCCTTGCCGGCCAGGGTGAGAACATTGGCTTTCACTCTGAGAGTGGGAATGTGTGGAAGACACTTGAGCAAAGGAGTCATGTTGTTGGACTTAGGTTTGAAAGGATCACCCTGCCTGGGTTAAAAGTAATGCTACTCACTGGGGTGTATTTCGGTTTGTTTTCTAAAACTGACATGTGGAATATGTTGAAAAACTGAGATCTGTAATGAGCAAAGATGGAGGCAGGGAGAGAAGGCAGAGATGGCTGCTTTGCCCAGGTGATGGTGGGCAAAGTGTCTTCACAGTGCTTTTCTGTAATAGCTGATTTTTTTTTTTGTCAAGAACTTGTGTTACCTAAAGTCACTCCCCCCTCCACAACACCCTGATAGTATTAGACTTCTGACTTTTCTCTGTGCGTCTTTTTGGGTGGCACTATCACACATGTGTGCAGTGTGGATATCTGAAGGTTGAGAGGAATGCTAATTCCATCCCTAATAGAAATGTTGTTTTTTCCCTCCCGTAAATCATCTCAGGAGAAAGTTATGACCACTGAAGGGAGAGCACCGCCTCACTGTTCATGTAAGAATCTCATTGAATATTGAGGGCATGTTTCTGCCACAGATTTTTTTTTTTACTAATTTAATAATTTTTTTCCACTCATTTAAACTCATTTTACTCATTTAATTTTTTCACTCATTTTACTCATTTTTTTACTCATTTTTTTTTTTTACTCATTAATAGATCCTCTCTCTCATTATGTCTTACCAGCCCCAGTTTCACCTGCAGAGAAGCGTAAGTTCCCCCAGACACCCTACCTCCTCACCCTGATCAACACACAGCCAGACAGAGCACAGGCCTTCAGGGATTTCTTCACCGTCTGAGTTCTAGCTCCTTGTTTACTTTACACATGTGTGTATAAGGTATATATAGGTATATATGGAGAACTAGGGTTTTGGTTTTCGTATTTTGAAGATGATAATCCTATGTAGGCATTAGGCAAAGAACATTTTCCCTTTTGAAAAGAATGGAACTCCTAGAGAGCTAAATCTGTTCAACAGCATAATCCCAAGCGAGACGTGTATGGCTCAGTCACAGACGGGCGTTCCGGGTCCCGTTTGTGGAGTCATTGTTAGGACTAGTTTATCCACACTCACTCCCGTCCAGTGATTCCCAAGGACACGGCCACTGTAAGGGAGCTGAATTTGGAGAAGAGAGCACCACTAAGGTCCGTTCTGCATTTACTGAGCTCCCCTGTGTGTTCATTACAGGCACAGTGACTGGCTTTCCAGTTAAATATTGAGATTCATAGCCAGACAAGCAGTGATTCTGCTTACATGGGTATCAGGACAGAACGTCTGAATGACATGTTGTCTGGGAAAATCAGGCACAGGATGTGGGTGAGGCTCTGGTGGAGACAAAGGAGGTTAAAGACCTTTTTTCCTCCCACAAGGCTCTTCAAATCTTGATACACACAGTTAACAATACAGGGCAGGAGAAATGTGTGGTCGGCACAAACTGTCTGTCAACACGCATCAGTAATAGACTTGGAGCTCTTGTTTATAAGCTGACCCAGACACAAACTTCTTTAAAAATATCTTTTCTTATTAGCGTGGAATTGGATTCATCTTTTCAGAGTGCGGATCCAGTCCTCCGTCACGTGAGGAATGGAAGGAAGGGAAGTGGTTTCTCCCCACAGCTCTGCCTTCAGTCATTTGGCCCCTGCTGAGGGTGCTAAGGCTTGGTGCTCCTGCCACTCACCCGCCTTTGTGTGTGTTAACTGGGCCGACGGATTTTAAATACGAGTGAGATCAACTTGGGGCTTCCACAGAGGAGGTGTGGCATACAGGGACTCCCCCAAACATTAAGCTTCTGTCACTTTAGCCACTGCAGCTGGTCCTGATTTCTAAGTACATAAATCTCCTCATAAGTGGCTTTGCTGGCCCCAATTCCTAACAGACATTCGTCTATATGCCATCTATTTATATATCTGGGTCATTGGTGAAACCAGAGGTGTGAACTACATCGAGACAGTCTTAGCCCCTCCGGTGTGCTCACTTTTCCCTTTTAGTGTAAATCAAAAACTAAGTCCTGTTTTAAACATTTTCAAGGAGAACTCAACAATACTTAGAAATAACAAGTAATGCCAACAGGCTCAGAAAAAGCTGCCGTCTTAAAATTTCTCCCTGATATAATGGAACATTTCTCAATGTGCTAATAAACATGGAGTGAATTTTTTTTTTAATTCTGGGGCCTTACTTTAGGGATTTGTTTAAGAGGGAGGAGACCTAAAGTCCAGAATCTTTTAGAATAATACACAGGAAATGTGAAACCAATTCAGGGCTGCCCATTCTTTCTCATTTCCTGATGGGATTCACAGAGTCCCTAATAACATGTTTGGAAATTTCCTGTGACCCTTTGTTGAATAATGGAATTAAGTATAAGGTGGAACTGCTTGGGCCGCATTCGAAGCGGTTTCATTATTCAAGTAGTAAAAGGCTATTTTGATAAAGTGGTCTTTATTATGACTTTAGCAGCTGCACAGCCCTGATTTTCTGCAATAGGCCTCTTTCAAACGTCTCTACTATTTTCAGACCCAGTTTTTGATTCAGAAAAGTGCTGTCGCCATATTGATCAGTTTCTACCACTTCCTGGGCCCCTAGGACATTAGAGATTATTCAGTCTCCGGCCAAGCCCAGCTGGACTCCCCCAGGCTGAGCATGGAATCCAGCCAGCACCGGCCCTTGGTAAAAGCCATTGACCAGTGTGGTCTGCATCCTAGCTAACAGTTGGGCTTGATCTTGGCCCCTCTGAGGACCTCTGGGCAATTCAAAGTAACACATACAACTTTAGCTGGGAAGGACTCCTGTAGACATCACCGGGGTCCGTCCTGTCATTTCGCAGATGAAGAACTAAAGCGCAGATATACGACTTGACTGGTCCGAGAGGGTGGATGCAAATATAAGCCATCTGGGAGAAGGAAGCATTGTTTGCTGGACTGAAAACATCCCTGCAGCCGTTTCCTATGAAGTGATCAGCTGCTTCACCACACAAGTGAAGGAGCGCCTGTGAGGGGTCCACAGCCAGAGCTGGAATTCCGGACTTCTCACGGTGCTGTTCAAAGCCCTTTTCATATTTCAAAAGCATCTATGATCCGATAGACAATCTGCACTTCTGACCCTAGCTGTATGGTCACTGATGAAATCCAAATAGAACCTCGAGTTTGTGCCCCATCACTCTAGGCTCATGACCTCGCTCCTGGAATTGAAATTCCATGAATTGGCTACAGGATGAAATAATATTTAAATACAAAATATAATCTCAGTGGGCTTTACTGGGTGTATATATAAAGACTGTCCTGTCTGCTCATGGGCACACCTGGGGTCAGTGAACTGTGCTGGGATTTTGTTTCCCATGAGTCTTTAGAGGAGAAAAATGTGTCTTTCTTCCGTGTTTCCTACTTCTTCTCTGGGCGGCTACCTTCACAGACGTGTCCACTCTGCTCTGCGTCTCCTCGCTGCTCCTCGTCTCCTAGCATTGTCCTCCCGCATCGGAGTGACTGTCTTCCTCAAGCCTTAGCCCTTGTCCTTCCCGCTGTTCCTGCTTCTGCTTCCTGAGACACGTTCCTCCCTCGCTGTCACCTCTGGCCTCAGTCCTCACCTGCAGCTCTGACTCGCTCCGGAACTCCAGTCCCACCTCCACAACTGCCTTCTGAACGTGCTGCCTCTGGGGTGTTTGGTCAGCCCCAGCCCAGAAGAAAACAGGGCCTGGACCAGATGGCCTCTGGGTTTCCTGTCGGTTCTCCAACTCCATTTTAACAAGTCAGCTTTTAAGAGCATCTCAATTCTCTTCCTCTTCTCAACTTCCCCACCTCTTTCTTACTGATACCGCTAGCCTCCCCACCATGCTGTGTAATATGTGTCCCCTTCCACGCACATACACACATACCCACACACATAGACAGAAGAGTGACAGGGCAAAAGGATCAAACTGGCTAACATACTTGCCTAGAAAGAAACAGTGCAAAGCATATGTCTTGTTGCTCTTAAGATGACAGTGTCATCTTCATAGAGAAAGTAAAGCTTGCTGTTGTGCCAGCGAACTTATGCATTTTTGGATGTCTGTGTAAAACTACAGCACGTGACCCCCTTTCTCTTCCCCAGCAACCACTTGTCACCTTGGAAAGCTGGCTTCAAGTCCCAAAATGAGCCGACTTTCCTGTTCCCGCTGGTGACAGTTTGTCAGTCACAGGGAGGACCGAATAAACTTTGGTACGTCTATAAGTATTTCAGAGGGAATACGGAGGTCAAGTTTGAAATTAAGATTTGTTGTATCAAAACGCTGTTACTGCAGGAAGCGCTGGAAGTCAGGATTTCCCACCTCCTGATCTTACTGAAGGGGGAACCGAGGCCCAGAAAGGTTAGGCGATCTTCCCAAAGTCACACAGCTTACTAGCGACAAAACTGCAACTGAAGGTTCTTAGTCTATTTTAAAGCATTAACTATTTACACAAATAATTCGTAATAAAATCTTAAGTTGTAAATATGACAGATTCACACTGTTACTTCTTCAAGTTTAAAGAGAAGACCATGAGATTCTGGAAGCTGCTGGTTTCTATGCCTTTCTGGTTGCTTTATCCGTCTTTATAAAATCAGGTCAGAGCACTGTGCACAGACATACCCTCCCTTGCCGTCCCCTCCAAATACACGCTCCCCGTACGGACGAGCTGAAAGCATAGCTTGTTGACTGCCTTTTCTCTTAAAATCGAACTTCTAAGGACCTGTGTTTTAATTATTGATGATGTGTATGGAGTTTCTGTGGCAGGCATTTTTTTCTGAGTTATAGAGCCATCTGGAATGGGGGAAGGATATTTCCCACTATCTCTGTGTAGTGGCTGAGAGTGAATTAACCTGTAGACATCTGGGATAATTGAATTGCGGCTTCCACCTAAAATGGCTATCTAACTGTGATTTCTGCCTCCAGTCTCTTCTGCGTGTTCCTTTCAGCTGGTTTTAGAGCCTGTGCTTTCTCTCTCAGATGGCTTCTTAGAGAAGGGGACATCTTCTCAATAGCTTGTGCTTCTATAATTCCATTTTCTGTTATCTTTTTTCCCTTAATTGCATAACACATGGCTCATGAGCCCCACTTTCTACATGAATGTCTGCACGTTATTCTAATGATGCCACAAGTTCCTATTTAGTGTATGACGCAGTTAAAGGGGAAAAAAAAAAAGAGTATGTGTACTGTACTCTATCAGACCCAAACCTGGCACAGCCTGTCATAGGCCCCAGAGGAGCTGCTGCAGTTTAATCTGAGGGGGTATGGTCTGTGTGCAGAAAAGGGAGTGGCTCAAGGAAATGTCTCTGGGCGTGTGAGAAAGATGGAAATGCTATACACCCCCCTTCTCTGAGGATCAGGACGCTGTAGGGACAGTAGGGCGACTTCCCAGCATTAGCGGCGCTGACCTGGCAGGAGCAGGGGACTCGTTTATCTCTGCCACCTGCTCCCCCAGCATCCACTTCAGGATGAATGTAAACCTCGGTCAGTCTCTTCCATAGCACCTCAGACACCCCTTGGTACAGTGGCAAACCTACCTGTAGTTTTCTTTTAGTGCAATTTTCAAGTAATGTGAGCTATCACACTAAAGCTTTTTTAGTTCTGATCTGCCTTTTCTGATGCAACCGTTATCATTTCTTCAGCCTCCTCACCAAGTCTAAATTAGTAGTAGCTGGAGGTAATGTGCCCCCCGCGCCCCCCCCCCCCACACACACTGTGAGCTGCGCTGTAAGCGTGCAGAAAATGTCGAGCCATCATGAGATGCTGAGAGCAAAGAGAGACTGAGCCTCAGCCTGGTTAGTGCTGGTGGGCACCGAGCCTGCCCTCCTGGCCTGTGGTTGATATGGGGGCAGTAAGGTGGTGGGGCCTTCACCGGGCCACCTCACATGGTTTATCTATATTCTCCGATCTGTCCCCTCCTCAGCCACGCTCTTGGCTGCTGGCTAATTGATTCTTCTGAGAAAGAAGCAAAACTTGCATGAGAAAGCCAAATCAGTGACACACTGATTGATTTCGGAATTTGAGGTCGCTGAAGAGCTCAGACACAAAATTATTTTGGTGAGCTCTGAACCCACTCACCGCACCCCAGAGCAGAAGGCAGATGTCAAGAGAACTCGTCTTTTGCTTTTCACTTTGTGGGTGCTGGTAAAGGCACGTGGATGGGTGAGTGTTTCTGTGCGTGTAAACAGGAACCAAGATAAAAAATGTGCCATTCTGAGGAGTGATGTTGATAATGGGGAGGCTATATGTGTGGAGGGGCAGGAAATGTTGGGAAATCTCTGTACCTCCTTTTCAATTTTGTTATAAACCTAACTGCTCTAAAAACATAAAATTCTTTCAAAAAAAGGGGGGGGGGAAACCAAGGAAAAAAGTCCTATAGACCACGACTTATGTCTTTGGCTCGCCTTTGTATGTTTCTTACCCTTAATAAGAAGCATTATTATAGTAGGAAAAATGTGAGTGAGCACTAGTTTATTGTGTTTTATGATCTTTAGCCCTTTGCTTAGAGCTTTTTCCTTCAACTGCCTGGCAGTTTCTTCCAAGACTCACCGCAAGTCCACCACCACTACCATCACCAAATACGGTTTGCAGTTTTACTCGCTTCAGGCTGCTCCACAGCCCAACCTTTTCCTCTTTGTCTATTTATTCATTTCCTCTTTCTCCTTAACATTGTTATTTCCCCAGATGACAACGCGTGCTCACACTGGCATTCCACCATTTCTAATAGTTGCTCAGAGATGTTCAGACGGTAGAGCAGGCGGATGGCTAACAGGAAACACCTTCCCCCTTAACTCCGCAGCCAGATGCTGATTTGTTCACTCGGCAGACAGGTACTGCACATTGACTGTATGCAAGGCCCCCAGCTCCTGCCCTCAAGGGGATCACAGTCCTGGATGCGCATGGGCGGGGGATAGGGTGCACGATGGTGGCACCCTGCGGAGCAAGTTCTGTTGAAGGAGGCTGGGGGGAGCGCATACAGTATACCCGGAGTATTTAGGGTATAGACGGGTAGGGATAGGAAGGGTAAGAATTCTGGGTAAGAGGACCATCATGAGCAAAGGTGGAGAAGCAGGAAAGTATGGGAAGCTCCCAAAGAGCAGCTCGGTTCTCCTGGAAGTCCATAGAGTCCACGAAGACTAGTGAGGGGGATGAGGCTGAAGGGGTGGGTTTGGTGTGTGCAGGAGAACCTGCACATGTGGGGTTCGGGCTTCCAAACACACAGCTGGTCCATCAGGAATGTTCAAGTACGAGAGAAGCAACGCTGGAGAAGGGCGTTCCTCTCTGAGTGGTTTTTATATTCCTAGAACACAGGTGCTGGAAGGGGCCTGTCTATCCCAGTTTCCACCTCATTTCAGAGGTGGAGTTCCTTAGAGGATGACTGACGTGGTCAAGGTCAAAATGTTGGATGGCTTTTCTCCCATGCAATATGGTGCCCACGGTGTTGTCCTGGTTTGCGCCCATTGGCAATCTTTAAGAGGCATCCTTGAGGTCTGTAAAAATTGTCTTTCTGCAAAAAAAAAAAAAAAAAAAAAAGTGTAATTTACATGATATGAAAATTTTAACAAGTTTATGGTATAGGCTCTGTGCTTTATGAGGAGAGGTTTCAAACTCAAACCAATAGCTCAATTTGGAGAAATGATTTTTTTGAAAGAAAAGGAATAAAAATGCTAATACTATTTGCTTTAATCCTGATTTGTGTCAACTTTGACATACTGCATGTAATATTTGTTAAGGTAGTAAGTGAACTTCATGAAATCATTGGCCACAGAAATATAATATCAGACTCTTATACTTGGTGAGCAGCATACACTTTCATTAAAGCAATCGCATTCCAAAAATGATTGGCAATACTGGTGTATAGAATGCCGCTACTCGGTGAATGTCCGGAGGGTTACTGGATCTTTGGAGGCAATCGCATGAAACCCCAGGTGTCTGGATGAGACTTATATTCACCCTAAACAATGACTAGTTTAACTGATTTTTGGGGTTTTGTTCACTACACTTACATTGTAATACTTACAGTTCTAGGCAGATAATGCCAGAGAGGGACATAGGGGAGAAAGATTCTCTTTGGTTTCATTTTAAGTGACCTCTCAGCATTTACCTGATGGAGAAGTTTTCTGAGTATTTGGCATTTGAAAGACTGTTTTATTAAATAGAGGTTCTAAGACCCAGAGAAATGAAATGAAATGAATATTAAGCATTTACTCTGTGCGTGGCACCGCGCTAAGCGTCAAGTAGTAAAAGATAGCTCAGGCGCTGTCCTTTCTACCTAACTTATGTTCGCCGCATTCTTACCCCAAACAAGTGGAGAGTTGAATCTTAAATTTTTATTCTAGTGGGTGAAAAGTATTTTGTTTCCATTTGGAAGAGTATGCCAGAAAAGGTGTTCAAGGGAGGTACTTTCTATAGCGACCACCAGGTGTCAGTAGAGGACTTGGAACTCTTGGCAACAAATGAGTTCTTGGTTTTTTAGTCACGAAGGCCATCCCCATTTTGACTTTTCAAAGACGGTAGACCTCCACCGAGCTACTTTCTCCCAAATATTAATGTCAAATGCTTTCTCCTCAAGATTGCATCTCATTCCTTCACCTTTGCCTTATAAAAGTAGCACAAGTTCCTCCATCGATTTAAAGCTTTTACTTCTGTTTTTCACGGTGATGGTTCTACAACGTACAGAGGCTGTCGGGGTGGGGGTAGAAAAGTTTCACCAAACTCTTGTTTCCACTGATCCCATCCCCCAGACAGGTGGAGCCCACTCTCAGCTGATGTGGGAGAAGTTGGAGGAGGGTCTGTTCTTTTTTCTGCGCAGAGGAACTATCTGATGGTGGAGCTTGATGGCTCCAAACTGCAGAAGGAAGTGTAAAAAGAGAAAGTCCTAGGCATCTTTGCTGGCCCGGCCAGATGTTTCCTCGTGTAGCATCTATTTGGTGGTGTTCACTTATAGACATGACGGACCAGTGTGTTGATTGACAGGGGAAACCTTGGAGAGGTGGGCGTTGATTTGTGTCATACAGGTGTTCTCCAGTTTCTCATCTTGCCTCCTCACTTGAATGGGCAGGCTGGACAGGGAGCGGAGGCATTTGGTATGGGACGTTGGGTGACAGGGTGGGACAAAACTGGGAAAGGGCTTCCTTGGACACCCTGGCTTCTCTCAAGCCTCTTAAGATGTCAGAAGTGGTGGCCATTGGAGGGGTGTCAGTTCAGGTGAGTTGCTGAGCTATTGGTAAACTGAAGGAGGGACAGACCGGGGAGATAAGAGACACAAAGTCAACCACTGGCTTCAGCAGCTGAAGCTGGTGGGTGTGTGGCCTGCAGGGGATGAAGTGTACGGCTTGGTGTGCGGCCCCAGGTCCATCCCCCGAACGAAGGGCCTGACCCATGCAGGGTTCTACGGTTTAGACATGCCATGGGGATTTCCTTCCGACAGATCAGCAGAATTAGACAAATCGTATTACAGTCTAATTCCAGGAACTGTTCAGATTCTTCTGTTGTTTTATAGTGAATAGAGTATTGTAAATATGGCAGCGCGTCAGTAGGGATTCAAAAGTATTTTGTTGAGTATTTTGCTTTTGTAGAGATGTTTGTGATTGCGGTCAAAGAAAACCACTGTGTTCTTTAAAACATCACATAGGATATCCTTAAAACATGCTATATACACACATGCCATTGAAGAGGGAGGCTGACGTCCTCACTGGTCGCACCCAGCTCAGTGTTGGGCAGCAGCTCTCAGACCAGACCTGAGAAAGTGCTCAGACCTGTATTAGAATGTACTTTTTTTTTAGGATGTACATTTTTATGCAGATTTTTTTTTTTTAGTTCTTGATTGTTGGCTTGACTTCCGATGAACATAGTACCTGCATATGGGATTGTGTAAGGAACAGATTTACTTGTCCAAAATCAAAGGGTCTTTATTCCATGATGGCTTTAGTTAATGGTCTCTGACATTTCCCACGACTTCAGGGAATCCCACAGCAAGTGCCGTCTTGCCCATGGAAACTCGAGTCTTCACACTCCGGCCACGTTGCTCTGTGTTGATCCTCACCTTTTCCAGCAGGAGTTTCATGCTCCCGTCTCCCTCCTCCCCCTTTTCAGATCACCGGGGTGATCCTGCTGGCCGTCGGAGTCTGGGGCAAGCTCACTCTGGGCACCTATATCTCCCTTATCGCCGAGAACTCCACAAATGCTCCCTATGTGCTCATCGGAACTGGCACCACTATCGTCGTCTTTGGCCTGTTCGGATGCTTTGCTACATGCCGTGGTAGCCCATGGATGCTGAAACTGGTGAGTGTGGCACAATATAATTCTGCTTTGCAACTCCGCTCTGTAAAAATAGAAATCACATGAAAGTGAAGTGGCCCTTCTTAAAGCCACAGACGAGACCTTAATATTCGCTGACTCTAATTTTAGTTCAGGCTCTTACCTAATCCACCCTTTAATCCCCTAGAGGGAGAAACAGCCCAAACACCGCCCATCGCAAAACTAGTCCTGGTCCCTTGAGGTAGATGATGACAAGGCAGTGGCCAGCGGTTCCAATAAGCCATTTGTATCCTCATGGCAAGATGCCCTGTTCCAGTTTTGAATTCTGTCTTAAAAAATCTCTTCAGGCAGGTGATGTGCAGCCTGGGTGGACAAGGCAGCGTCCCGACCATAAGCAGCCTTTCGTGTCCAAGTTGCCTTTGGAGAAAGGCGTTCTTCGTCCTTGACCTTGGCAGGGCTCAGACGCACGGGCACTGTCTTCTCTACACCCGCACACCCTGGTGCGAGGCGGTGGGAGCTGAGCTAAGCCAGGGCTTCCCCACCTAGCAGAGGGTTGATGCAGTGCCAGGTATCGGCTACCAGGACCAGTGCTAGGTAGCCTTTAATAGAACACACACAGCACCCATGCTTCCCAAAGGGTAGGGGCAGGCTTTGGAACTTGTTGGTAGACGAGTTGCCTGATTCTCCAGTCATTCATCCATGCTTTTTATTAAAAGAGTTAATATGGAAGTTTTTTTCTTGATAAAAGGTAGCAAGGGCCTCTCCTCAAAAGAAAATTTTGTTTAAGAGGATTTCGTTCGGATGTCTTGATCTGTGAAAGAGGGGAGTAGAGGTTCCATCAGTGCGGGCTTGCCTGGACTTTCTTGTTTAGCCCTAGATTGTTGTTACCCTTGATACCAGCCAGTGATGGATATGGGTGCGAGTCACTGCAAAGAACCACCTTCCAAGCGGGCACCCCTCAGTCTCTTTGTTGGCAACCCCACGGAGGCTGTGCGTGATTTGGCCACTTTCTGTCCTGCAGCCCATGCGGGAGGTGGATACCCTGGCCGCCCCTGATCCTTTCAGGTTGGTGGAGAAGCTGTAGTGAGGCCATAATGAGGCACTTCTGCTGCTGTCACCTCCACCAGCGCCCTGTGTCTACCTTCTAGTCCTTCTTACAAGCCTAGGGTCTGCTTCGGTCTAGTGCTGTGGTCCTCAGCTTTGATGCATGCCTAAGTCACGCGGGCAGCTTTTGAAGAGCACCTTTGCCAGGGCCCCATCTCCAGCCAATGGAACCAGAATCTGTGGTGGTGAGGCTCTGGCCTCACATTTTTCCAAAAGCTCTTTGGGGGGTTCTATTGCACAGCCAGTGCTGAGAACCCCTTCTTTAGTACAGTGAGTAACAAGGGGAGAATTAACTCCAGAGGCATAGAAAAGAAAGATTGCAAAAAATCCATCTGTCCAAACAAGAAGGGAAGGGACTTGGTCTGGAGACCTGCCTGACCCTGACGCTTGCTGGCTTAAGTCTCAGGGGCAAGGATGTAACCTCTTTGGGCCCTTGTCCCCATTTATGAAAGAACAGTATTGGACTAAATCACCAAGTTTTCTTCCAGCCCAAACACCATGACTGCGGCGGGCTGAAGAGGTCATGCAAGGCTGCAGCGGTGACCCCTGGCCTCTTGTGAAAGTGGCTTCACACCACGTGGCCATTTTCTCCTGACACTTGTGAGCTCGCCAGCAAGTGAGCCTTTTGGGGAGTAGAGAAGTTTTAGGGGTTTCATTTTGGGTTTGTTTTTGGTCTTTTAGAAACTATCATTTTGTTCCTTTCGCCTGCTCGATGTTATCCTGGGTGCAGACCGTGTTCTGTTTATTCCTCGCCACCTCCGTGAAGTGCACGTTGGATGCTCCTGTTAGGTGATAAAGACCTGGAGGTGAAATAACTTGTCCAGGTTCACACAGCTAACGTGCAGAGAGCCGGGATTGGAACCAAGATATGTTTCTTTCCAAAGCCAGCACTGCCTGTACTACAGTATTCTCATTTGGAGAAAACTCGAACCCTCCCACCTGGGTTTAGCACGAGCTCTTCCCAGTAGGCTCTTGGCCAAGGCCTTCTGAAGGCGCGGCAGTTCTCCCCTGGAAGCTCCTGGAAGCAGAGAACTTCCCAGAGACAGGAAACTGCTGATGTAGCTGAAGAGAGCAGAAGTCACTTGATTAACTGTCTGTCTAGAATTGTACGGCCCTCATTTAACCTCATTCATTGCAAAACAACTGGAAATAACTGTTTTCACTTTATGGAGGCCCAGAGAGGCGACCTCTTTCCTAAGAGATATTCCACAACAAGGCTAGGACCGAAAGCCAGTGTTATTTCTCCCACCTGCCTGTTGACGGTTTACCATCTCACAGGACTTTCTGGTGGCGTCTAGGCCTGGGGCAAGACTCCCTCCGGTAAAATGTGCTTCTCGTTGCATTTTGTACCAAGTTGAGAGAGAGAAGTCACGAACATGGAGCGTTCTGTTAGTAACTGTGTGCTTGATATTTTAGTGCCTGTGCTTTAAGTGTGTGTAGAAACTTTTATTAATATTTTGAATGAAACTGGCATTTCCTCTATTTAATATATGTGCCCCTAGCTAAGAAAAAATAATTTATGACCCTACGCACATATGTATGCTTTACAAGTAAGTAACGCAGCCATGTGCAGTGTACGCACATTCCAGGGCATCATCGAGGGCCATTCCGAACACTCAGGACTGTCGTTATTTCATTTTGAGCTGAGAAGAGGCAGATTGTAAGACATATGCCTTGTAGGAAAGGAATCAATTCTCTTTCCTTTTATCTGCTTTTCAAAGTCACAAAAATGGAAACCCTTAATGTCTCATAAGTACCGTGTAATCGCCCTGAACTGAGGCATGTGTGCGCACACACACAATCAGCTCGGAAAGCACAGGAAGCGTGAGCTGAGTAAGCACTTTTAGGTGCCTGCAAACATTGTTCAGCAGTACGGTAGCCTATTTGCTTTTCAAAAGGCCATTAACACTACACTGTGTGCAGAGTACGAGAGGTAAGGGGTCCCAGGGCACCACCGCGGGTGCCGCATTCAGGCCACTGTGAGGGAGACGGTGAGGCAGGCCTTTGCACCCCCCGGCTGTTCTGTTAGGATGGGAGGGACGGAGGGGGGGGGGGATACGGCTCCAAAGGAAGGGGGTTGGAAGCCATTTCCTAGGAGATGTGCTTAAGGAAACGGGAGGGTGGCCCCGAGGAAGAGAAGCAGCAGATTCACACGACGACTGTGTTGGCACCGAGGAAGGGCCGTGGCACGGAAGAGAGGTCGGGCTGGTCCTGGGGTCTCCCAGAAGCCGATCCCACACCAGCAAGTGGAAGTTATAAGTGGGCAGACTGTGGCCAAGGGGAAGGAGGCCCTTCTAGCTGTGGGAACAGTTTAAAAACTGAATGAGCTGCCAGGGGTGGGTGGGTGGAGGGAGGGGACTCGGCTTGCAGACGCCAGGTGACCCTTGTGAGGAAGAGGGTCCGAAGGACCCCCAGACGGGGCGGAGCTGTGTCCCATGACACAGAGTCCTTTCTAGCTTAGGGAGCCTAACGTTCAGAAGAGGGGATACTTGGTTGTAAAGAGCCCGCCCAGGTTTGTCCCCGTGGAGCCGGGCTGACAGGCACGGCGCCAGCACGCGTCTTCCTGCCGCCGTATCTGACTCTGTCCCCGTGCACTTGACTTTGCAGTATGCCATGTTCCTGTCCCTCGTGTTCCTGGCTGAGCTCGTTGCTGGCATTTCAGGGTTTGTGTTTCGTCATGAGGTGAGTATCAGCCAAGTGGAGAACTCAATTAAGGGTCTTTGGGAGATGGATTTTGGAAACCTCAGGGAATGTGTAAGGGGTGCGTAGAGGCTCGCTGACATCTCCAGTGGTGTCGCTAGTTTCCAGATGCCATGTACTGGGAGCGGAAATTCCAATACAATTCTAAACGCACGAATTTCGCCAAACCTGAAAACTTGCTTGTTAATCGTTATCTCTATTTCTTTACATAGCTGTGGCATAAAAGGGTTCTCCACCTTGTTTTAAAAGTGACCTTCCATATAGATGAAATACTTTTAAAACAGCTGCTTCTGCAAGGCACGAGTGTGTGTCCATATAACAGGGTTTCTCAGACGGCAAGGACAAGCCCAACTAGTCGTTCGCCAAAGGCAAAGTGCTCAATTTCCCCAAAGCAGCCTGTGCTCTCCTCCCCAGAGCCCTGCCGGGCGCCCCCTGCCGCCTGGGGTAAGATCCACACCCCAGTGGTCAGGAGCCCAGCTGCTTTGCTTGGTGGGGAGGGAAAAGGAGAGAAGACTTCACAATCTAAAACCCCTACAGCTGCGCTTTGTTTTCATCTGACATGTAACATTTTATAGATTTCTACAGCTGGGGGAAAATAGTTTTGAATCTTTTGTGCTCCTGCTAGTTTCAGGGACACCACTGCTGTCCTGTGTGGCCATCCTTCCATGTATGGTACCCCAGGCTGATCTATTTAGACAACATATAGATGCTAGCACGGAGCTGAGACATTCCTGGGCCGCCTGTAGCCGCTGCGGTATCACTTTTCAGATGTGCACATTGATGATAGGTCAGAAGGTGTATATGCTACAATAAAGTTCTGGTTTTAACTCCCCTTCCCCCTCCAAAATTCATTATTATTCCCTGTAAATAACAGTAAAGATCGAAGCAGCTACATGGGTGTTGGAATGGGAAGAATCAGGAGATGGAGGTGGGAAGGATGGTGAGGTTGAGTGTCTGTGCGGCCCTGGAAAGTCTGGCCTCACCTGTACTTGGGCTCTGCTTTTGTGCTTGGCCGGCTGAAGTTCCCAGTGAGCCTGCCTTCTGTGCTTCCTTCCCCCCTCTCCCCATCACCCTGCTTTTCCGCTTTACCAGACATGGCCCCTCACATGCCAAGGCTGACTTCTAGAACCCATTTGATGTGAGCTCTGCATCTGCAAGTAGACCCCCCAATTCTGATTCTCAGCTGAGGTGACACCTGATGAAGCCATGGCCTCGACAGCCCTAGAGGTGCCCTCAGTGCCTGTGTGAAGCCCAGGCCCAGCCCGGCTCGCTCCCACCTTCCCCCTGTGTGTGCTGCTGGGACTGGGCCCCATGTTTGGGTTATCCCCGGTTAACCAATTGAAAGCAAATAACTAGAAAACCCAGGCCTGAGGGTGAGCATTCTACCATGACGGCCCCTTCTGAAAATGACCAGCCACTCTGTGGGTCATTAGGCAGGGTTCCTCTGGATTGGGGGTAGGGGGAAAGAATTCTTTTAAGCTCCTGAGCTGATAAATCCCTTGGTTAATTTCCTGAGCTCTTTTGTCTCCAGAAACAGGGCATTTCCTCCCTGGCCTACATTTATTCAGAGACTTTCAGGAGAGGCTATTTTGGGGCGGAAGTTGGGATGAATCTGAGTCCATCTGGGCCACAGTGGACCAGAGCCACGTTCCTCCTTGTCTTCCCTAGATCAAGGACACCTTCCTGAGGACCTACACGGACGCCATGCAGAATTACAAGGGCAACGACGAGAGGAGCCGGGCGGTGGACCACGTGCAGCGCAGCGTAAGTCCCGGGGAAGGAGATGGGGCTGCCGGCTGCCCACGGGGTCTGGCCTTGGACTTGTGGGCTGCCCGTGACATTGGACCAGCAGCATTAGCTCTTGATCCCCATTCTCCACCTCTTGATCCAGATCCCTTACCAAGAGTAGACATCCAGTACTTATTCAGGGTCTAATGATCCAGGTAATTAATGTCAAAGAGGACAACTCCCTCTGGTTTGCTTTTCCTTGGTAAGGATGTGAGCATCCCAGGGAGAGCTAGTTTGCCCTTAAAATCCAAAACCTTGACAAGGAGGTAGGCAGTGAGTGTAGGACAACCCTACTTTGAGTTGGCTCCCTAAGGCCGGCATTCTGGAGATGGTGTCTTTAGGCTGGGTGGAGAGCCCAGCTGAGCTGCTTCCACGGGCTTGGGCAGGGCAGTGGGCGTGAAGAGCGGATCTAGGAGCGACTGAGGATGTTTCAGGTGTGTGAATGGCTGGGCTGCCTCGTGCTTCGCAGAGGGTATGAGGAAAGTCGATGTTTCCTGCCTGGAGGTACTCGAGCCCAGCGGCCCATCAGGATCAACTAGAGAGGTTTTGGGTTGAGGGCTGTCTTATATGGTTTTAGTTTTGGTTTTGGTTTTGGTTTTACTTCAGAAGCAGTATTCTGATTTTTATGAGGGTTTTTTTTGTAACTTATGTTGATAAAATTTCCAACTTACACAGAAAAATTGCAAGAGTCCAAGGAGCTGTACACCTTTTACCCAGATTTGCCAAATAATTATGTTTTGCCTCATTGGCTTTAACACCCTCTATGTCAGCAGTTGGCACATCTTTGCTGTAAAGGGTCAAACAGCAGCTCTTTTAGGCTGTGAAGGCCAGGCATTCTCTGTCCCAGCTACCCAGCTCTGCTGTTGTGGCACAAAAGCCACCCTAGGTGACACGGAACGCATAGGCATGGCTGTGTCCCTATGAAACTTGATTTACAAGATCAGCTAGCTTACCAGCCCCAGCTCTCTTACTCCGTATGCGCCTTTTGTTCCCCCCTAAACCATTTATGTACGAATTAGGATAGATTCCATAGTGAGCTTTTTAAAACCATTTTGCCTCGGTTCCCCATCGACAGCCCCGGTTTGGTTGAGCTGCACCTGCCTCTTTAACGGCATCCAATCACACAGGTGATTTTGCTGCGTAGCCGGGCCAAGCACACCTGCTTTGCTTTGCGGCGGTGGGAAGGGAACCAATGAGCGTTGTAATCTAGAACTCACTTCCTCCGCTGAGTTCAAGCGGGCTTTCCAGCGCGCAGAACTGTTAGTGGAGCTTCAGCTCATCTTGACGCACCAGGGCTGCGCCTGTTGGCTTAGGGGCTTGGTCCGTGCTTTCCTTTTAGAAGTCGCTGGGCGGTGAGTGGGCAGAGCACCATGCCTCCGCTCTGCCGCACTTGAGTCTTTTCCTTTCCTTGCTAACAGCTGAGCTGCTGTGGCGTGCAGAACTACACCAACTGGAGCACCAGCCCCTACTTCCTGGAACACGGCATCCCCCCAAGCTGCTGCATGAACGACACCGACTGTAACCCCCAGGATCTGCACAACCTGACCGTGGCCGCCACTAAAGTTAACCAGAAGGTACTTGCTTCCCCCCCCCCCCAGCCCTGATGGGATCAGTAGTGAATGTTTGGGGAGGGCTTTTTGGCCTCTGTGAAATTATGACGAATAGGTTAGAAATGGGAGCCTTGGAGAGAGTCAAGAATCTTCCTTTGTGGTTCTTGATTGCCGAGCAGAGGCGCTCAAGGCCGCGCACGCCTGGAAGAGAGAGCCGTGACTCAGCTCGGCCTCGCGTCCCTCTCCCTCAGCCAGACCCTACGAGGCATAGTTCGGAAGGTTTAGCAAGTGGTTCCTGTTAGCTCTGATGCTGATGTCAGGGAATGGTGCCGTTCTTCTTTCTGGACGTCCTTCTTCCGCTTAATATACCTTTGAAACATGAAATTGTTCCCAGCTGGGTGCCAGTCCTCAGCGGGAAGAGGGAGTTGAGTTGGCAGGCGGCATCTGCTCCTGCGAAGAGGGTGGTCTTTATCTTGGAGAGTTCAGTGCTGTAGGAAAAGAAAATCAACAACTTCAGCTCAACACACTGTGAACATCCTGACTCCCAGAGAAATTAGAGGGGAAAAAAAAAAACTGGCTTAAAAGAAATTGGAAAGTTAGTACATGGTAGACATGTGGGAAATGAAATTTAAGTAGTCAGAGAAAAGGAAAATCAATTCTGTAATCTGCTCTGCAGAGAACATGGTGAAGACATGGCCCAGCTGTGCACAAAGGCTATCTATGCTCTTAGACACGTAGAGAAATGCCAGGTAGAAAATATGTTTTGGTGAAACAAAAGGAACAGGGAAAAGCCTACTGTTGAGTTTACCCGTGGTTATGCAGCCATCAGATTAATTTTACTTTCTCACTAAGGTAAAGTTCTAGTTTTCTAAGGTCTTTAAAATCCTATAGGATCTCAGCCAACAACTGACTAATTCAGAGAAGATAACATCTTTTCAAGATTAGAATGTTAAGAGATAGTTTCTATATTTTACCCATTTAATTTTGGTGTCGGTGGCAGAACTGCTGCGAGGCACTGTCACCAGTCTAGGAGCTCGTTTTGTCACTTTGGGGCGTGTTAGTTGGCTATGGGCGTGGTAAGACAGGATGTTCAGTGCTGACAGCTTCTTAGCTAAGAGGCCATCTGTTCCGACTGGCATTTTCCTGTGAACTCAAAGTGCGAGGCCTCCTTCGCTTCTCATCAGTAAGGTGACTTCTGGTTTCTTCATGGGCCTCCCTGCTGAGCACCCATGCGTGTCATTCTGCCGCCACTTGATGAAGTGCTGAGCAGACGTAGCACTCGGTGGATGCTCTGATGTATAGAAGGCAAGGCGTGCTTTACAGCAGTGAGATATGGGCACAGCTCAGCCTCCGGAGGTCCTTTGTAGAAGCAGCAATCATGAACCTGGATACTTTTTTCTTTTTTTTTAATTTCACCCAGACTTCCTCTTCTTTTGTGAAATTTGAGGGCCTAGAAGTCAGGACCACAGACTCCAGTTTAAATTTTGGCTCAGCCACTTGCTGGTTGTGTGATCAAGTTACTTAACCTTTCTCAGCCTTGTGTTTCTCATCTGTAAAATAGAGGTAATAATCTTGCCCCTTAGGATAGATACGAGGATTGAATGAGATAAAATATCTAAAGCACAGGGCACAGCACAGAGTAGGGACAAGATGCATGTTAACTATGATGTTCAATGTTAGCTGTAGTGTAACTGTCTCCCACTGCCCCACACTCAGTCTTTTGTTAGAAATGATGCAGCAGGTCCTTGTAGGGAGGATCTTTTCTTTGTTTTCATTTCTATCATCCTTACAGTGATTTCCAGAAAGAAAGATAGGGTAGCATTTTTTCATCTCACTAGTAACCTACAAACTGGTCTCCCTCCCCACACACATACCCCCCACCACCGAATCCTACTTTATATCTTCCTGGGTACCTCATATACCTCAAAGAGGTACGTAACTTCTCTCTCACTTCCCTTAGACACTCCACCCTGGCTCCCTCAGTGGAGAAAAAGTGAATGAAAACAAATCTGTCTACTAAGTTTCATTAGGTATTCTCAGTTAATGCCCACCTGAACTTCTCAGACGAATCACTTCCCAGGCCTGAGTCTCAGACACACCTCTCATCTTTAAAAGGTAGGAGATGCGGATGGGGTGGACGTTGTAATAGCAGGTGCTCGTGAAGGTTAGCCTCCCCCAGGGGGCTTAACGACTGCCTCATTCTAGTTACGCGGGATCCTGTTACATAGAATAAGTAGATTCTAAATCTCTGTAGATCTCTTGGTGTCTTGAACACCATAGGGTTCACAGAAAGGGGACTCTTGGCTCTACCTGGCAGCCTGAGAACCTACCCTTGTACAGATAACTGGGAGAAAAGGAGGAAGGAGGCGGAGAACGGTTTAAGCAGGATATTTGCTGTTTGGGGGACCCTCTGATTTTGGTTTTGCTAAGCAGGATGCTGGAAATGCCTGCAGGTTCAGTTAACTCATAGCTGAGCCCGTACTCCCTAGGAATTCCTTGACCTTTTTTTTTTTTTTTTTTTTTTTTTTTTAAGATCAAGGGCAAGAGGAAGAGAGGGAGTTATTCTACTTGGCAGATCCTGAGCTACCTCTTCCCAGAACCTGTCTGGGACTAGCCGTCTGCTCCTGCTATCGCAAGTCTGCCACTTCCAGGTGTTTTCCATTGGAGGCTGTGTTGATTTAGACTTGCTGAGAGGGCGAGCAAATTACCTGTTCTGTTTCTGGGTGTTTCCTAGGACACTTAGCAGTTCTCTCTGTAGATTTATCTCACACCTGACAACCAGGCTTCATTTTAGGAAATTAAAAGAGATTGTTGTGGGCAGATAAGATTGTGTTTCAGGGAGAATTTCGGGTGGAATGCAAACATGGACTGGGTTGTAGGATCAAAGTAGTTCTGGTAGTCTGCGGAGCCAGGATGAGACCTGGAAAATGGGCTTGTGGGCCCCTGGAGTGAATAACAGAGAAAAGGCTAGAGATGGAGATGTTTATTTCAACCTTGGTCTTCGATCGTTGGAAACAACCACGAAGTGAATCAGTTCATCTTCTCATCTTAAGTAACTCTCTGACTGATGCAATTCATTAATTTGCTTTCTGTTTACAGTGAAAAATAGTGGGGGAACTGTTGTTATCCAGGAGTGTGCTTCTCAGACTTTAACGCACACATGAAGCTTCTCGAGCTATGTTAACGTTCATTAAAACTCATTAAAAATGAATAACCCCAGAATTTGAAGATTCTGATGCGGTGGGTCTGGA